>NC_090871.1:37413392-37428392 GCF_036669935.1 Montipora foliosa | reverse complement strand
TATTTTCGAAGAAAGTGTAAAAAGTCGTCAAAATTGTATTGATAATGTATTTCTTTGTATTAACGTCATGATAAGGGACTTTGATGGCGTCCTTTCCACAGGGTAGATCGACAACAACGTCGTTTAAGCACAGAAATGCACCATTTCCGGTGAAAGGGCAAATGATTGACAGGATAGCACAGTTTTGACTACCACGTGCACTGCGGGCGCGGGTTCCGTATGCAAGGTGGCTCGAAAAGAATTATTTAAGAACATTCAAAGCAAGTGTACACAACACAATGGTCAGAGAAACGGTCAAAAATGTGTTTTCACTCACTTCCGAACACAGGATCGTAAATATCGACAAGGGAGGCAGAGAAGAGAGACCCTGGAAACGAGGTTAAATATCCACATGAACGATGCCGCTCGCTGCATGCCAGTTTGTCTATTGACATCACACATCAAAATACGCGCTTTCATCGGTTCTTGAAGTCACATGATAAGGGGACTTTGTTCCCATACCTTATCTTACATTACAGTTTCTCTTGAGCACTCGAAATTTTTTCTGCATACACAACACTCTCGCGCTTCGGCTATACTAATTAAGGCTACCGCCTGGTGACATGTCCTCGCGACTTCGCTCGGCTGACTCCTTGCCAATTGAGAAGGAAATCCAATCGCGACTTGCACGCGTGATTTTTTCCGCGCTTTGAGCAAGTCACATTGAATTGCTACGAATTGCGCTGTTTTCACCTGCTGTGATTGGTCGAAGTTATTACTTGGGTATTTGTTTTACGACAGCGGACACTCAATTGAAAACCGCTCTATTGGTTATATTTCAATCAGTTCTGTCTTACTGTTAATGCAGTAACTACTTATCATAAACCAGCCCTTAAAATTAGTAACCAAGGAAACCTTACAGGTATTGACCTCCTGAATCCAGCAGAAAAATGCCGTTTTTGTTTATCGTAGCGTCTGTAAATTTATTTGCCCTGTGAAAAAAAAAAAAAGAAGTAGAATGCGATGACTCAAGGCCGAGTCATTTCATCTGTAGTTTCAAAGTCTAAATAAAGCTAGGCAGAGAGGTGTAAAACAAGGTGAAAACTGGTAAGAAAGGTGAAAAGAGTATTAAAGACCTCCATGAATTATTTACCATAGAAAAACTGAGTTTTGCAGCTTTTTACCATGAGGAGTCAGACTGGCGCAGTGGTCGTAAACCTAGCGATTCAGGTCAGTCCTGGTTTCCTCCCTCATCAAAATCTACTCACAACTAATAGGCTATACTCGTATTCTCAATATTGGGCTGGAACTAGCTTCCAATGGAGGCTAACGCGGTGGAATATATTATTTGAAAAGATTTCCCCGCATTATCCTCTTTTGCAAGCTAGTTCCTGGTCTGTTGCATTTGGCTGTGACGCGTTTGGTTTACTGCCTTTGCCAACTTAGCTTTTTCTTTAATGAATTAATCGTATATAATTATTTGAAGTTCGGGTTACAAACGAAAGGGGAGATGTGATCCTCGCAATTATATGAACAATAAGGTATCAATGTACTCCAAATGACGCTTCGTAGGCCGACGTTTGACGCAAACTCAATAAGGTATATATTTTCTGAAAGCTTAAAAATTGTGTATTACGAAGTGTTATTCAATTAAATGAAAAAAAAAATCAATGTTTTTCGAATATGATAGCGCCCGATTTCCAAAAGTACCAAAGTTCACCAATCAAGTAAGGGAACGCAATAAATGCCGCTATGTCTTCTTGGCACGTTTTTGTATAAAAAACTGCGTCGCGGAATTTTGATTTTTTGCCTCGTTCAATAGTTATGACTACTTTAGTGCAGGAATGCGTGTTTGATCGACGCTAAAGTTTAAACGAGATATATTGGAAAACGTTGATTTTTTTTCATTTAATAGGCCACTTTCAAAAATACCATAATACTCTTTGTTTGCCCTCCAAGATTTTGCATAAGCATCGTGTACAGTTTTCTTGGGACTTACAATGGTCCCAAATAGAAATAAAAACAATGCTTATGCAAAATTTTGGAGGGCAAGCAAAGAGTATTATAGTATTTTTTAAAGTGATCTATTGAATAACACTTCGTAATCTACAATTCCTAAGCTTTCAGAAAATATATACTTTATTGGGATTTCTGTCAAACGTCAGCCCACGAAGCGGCGCCAACAAATGGCATGAAAGAAATGTAAATATTGGAAGTGCAGGTTATAGGCGAATGCGAGAAATAATCATCGCAGATATCCTTGTGGGCAATTTAAGCAATTGCCTCGTTTATACAACAGAAAAACTCAGGTAGCTTTGACAGGATCGGGATTCGAACCCATGACCTCTGTCAGGATGCCGGTGCAATGCTCTACCAGTGAGCTGTGAAGCCACTCGGTTGGGAGAAGGTCAATTTGTCTGATTTGTTGGCCTGTGTGTTAGATTAGTGGACAAAGTATTGATGGAAGGGGAAACTGAGATCGCATCAAATCAAAGTCGTTGACATCGCCTATTAAGATCAATGCTACAATCAGATATTTATTGGGTGCTGAAATAAGAATCTCTTTTGTTCGAACACCCCCTACACAAAAGAAAAACACACCGATAGAGCTCTTTTTTATTCACTAAGTCTCTGAAAATAACGATTCTGGATTCGCACCTTAAGTTTGCGTTACACAGACTGAACAGTATGAACAGAACGTACTTGTAATGAATAATTGCGCTATTTGGTCCAAAGCCAGAAATTGTCGCAAAGCTTGGACTCATGAAGTTTTCCTGCTGCCTGCAAAAATTAAGTAAAATAAATAAATAAGGCTTTAAAACCATTGCTTAACGAGTTCAATGCGTTTGAGGCAAACTTTGCTGTTATTCCTTTCTCCCCGTGTTTGTAAACTTTGAATTTTTCTCTCCACATGGGAGCCTGTCTGGTGAGAGTTTGTTATGAGGATTATTGGTCTTAACGGACTATCCTCTTTAGTCTATGTTAGTTTAAGACGCTCTTCTTAAGAAAGTTAATCCGAGTTCGTCGCAGTTATATTGAGCGATTCTTGTATACGGCACGCATAACTGGTAAGAATCAACAAGCAAATAGGTTGCCATACTTCCCACAACGATATGAATTTGGAAAGTCAAAACGGTTATATAGGTCATTAAACGCCGAAAAATAAAGGATGAATAAAACTGTCTATTTTGAAAGAAGTTTGAAAAGCTTAAGGTGCTAGTCTAGTAAATCCATATAGGCGTCCCCTTTGAATAATATTTTCACTTTATCTTTGTTTTAATTCGACTAGGGTGTCAGTTATGCATTATTTGTTGGATGTCCGCTTACGTTCTAAAATGTAAAAGCTGTGTTTCCACTATTAATTCTGTAAGCTGCGTAGACTTCTGTGAAATCTGAAGTACAAGGAACAAATTGAGTCAACATACTCCACTCGATACTAAATATCACTCTCACATATTTACCACAAACGTTTGGAATTAAGATTCACACAGTTGAGTTTGTGTCAACAAGACGAGACGAGGGACTGTTCACCGGATTCTTCAAGTCAGGTGATTGGTTGCAATAAGCATGGGAATTGTTTCCTGTTTCTCTTGGGACTTACAATGGTCCCAAGAGAAAACCAAAACAATGCGCATTGAAAATTTGAGGGGGGGGACAAACAAAGAGTATTATGGTGTTTTCCGCTTCGGCCAATAGAGCTATATCCTACACCAGTCCTACGAAATTATAGAGGTTGTGAAGACTACTCTACCCAGAAGAACTTTGCCATTTCATTTACCCCCCTCCCCCCTCCCCTCCATCTTAATCAACAGTTCCTTCATTCATTCATCACCCGAACAGAGAAAAATAGAGATGGATACTAAGTTTAAAAATCCGATAAGCCCTAAGCGCGCTGCTCTAAGGTCTCGCCACTGTCCTTGCAAAATGATACATAATCCGCGTTGTCATGAACGTGACCGAAGACGAAGGAATCGCTCGCGTGAATTACTGTGAATCAGTCAGGAAAGGAAAATGAAAATCTGCAATCATTCTATACCCGTTCTCTAGCCAAAGGCCTCTCATAACTGAACTCATCAAATAAATATAATTAATTAATCGAAGTATACCTCATGCTCTATCCAAGCAAAGAACTCGCACATCGCCACGCTGTCCTTCAACTACAAAACCGAGAAACAAGAAAGCAACTGACTCTCGTGAAATTATCTATGACTCGTACATTAACTGATGTAGATGCTCTTGTTTATAAAAATCAAGCTACAATCCCGTAAAAAAATGTTGAAACACCTTTTAATTCATTCTCTGTATATAAAAAAAATATTTTCGAGAAGTAAATGTCTTTGTTGCGGATCCCCATCCCCATCAGCCGCCAAAAAAAATGTTGAAGAATCGCTCGGTCATTTCCGCTTCCTTTTCAACAACATTGTTTTGGGCGGGGAAGGGGGATGGAGGGATATCGTTGGGCCTTTGTTGCAGTCATTCTCCAAAAGGACGAAACTTGAAAACAGTCACAACCATTTTTGCCCGGGATTGTAACTCACACTCACTCAATTTTAAACAATCTGGAAGAAACATGGTGGGTCCTAACGATTTCAAACTAGCATGGTGCCATAGCACAGCTTTTCTCCAAAACGGTGAAGATCAGTACTATTTAGGCTGGAACAGATCAAAATTCATTACCAAAGCTCCTTCTGAGCGCGTTTAGGAGAATCGGAGAGTGTTATCAAATGCTTTGAAAACCGTATCATGATATACTTTAACTGATTTGATACTGAGGGGAATCTACTTACATTCGCTTTTTTCATTCCTTTAATTTCTGCTGCGTTCTTCAGTGCTTTCGGCAAAGAAATTGGAGACTCGTTTACCAACATCTTATTCTATGAAAACCAAGGAGATTTAACAGTATATGGTTAGTAACAAGATAAGCGAAAGACGTGAGCTGGATGATATCACTGAGAAGGACAAAAGTGGTAAAGAAATCGCGGGATTTAATCAAGGAAGCTCCCGCCAAGAAAGTTAAAGTGCTTAATAGCGGAAGAACATAGTAAAGATGACAATGACGTTAATTTTATGATGTAAAGTTGTAAAGGTCCAGCCCCTCAAGCCGTTCAGTTTGCATTTTAATAGAGGCGATCATCGCGAATGGGTGAGTTCATGTTCTGTCTTATACCATGGTAAGGATATCAACAAAACATCACGCAAGGGGCGATTACAAGTCCCGTCTCCCTTGGGGCCTGGTAATCGATTTAAAACACAGTGGTCGTGGACACCTTTTCCCTCCTTGTGAAGAATAGTGAAGATTGCAAAGTAAGTGCAGGGACATGCTCAGAGAGGAGCCTAAAATCCCAACTCCACGGCGAATGTGGGTTGAAAGGATGAGGAAACTTAACAAGGAATCAATGTAAAAAGAGACTCAACAATGAGGAGCAAGAAACGTCAAAAGGAAGAAACTCCAAAAAAGCTTTACATACAACGTAACATTTGAGCAACGACATGACTGAACAGACAAATGAACGAGACAGGGTTTGGCAACATACATGCACATCCCTTATACCTTCTGTATTTACATATTGCCGCTGATGCTGCCAACTGGCGATCTTCAATACACGATATTCCTTGACAGGCTACTCATAACGCGGAAAGAAAGAGAAAGAGCTCGGGGCAGCAAATATCGGGAATCCATGATCTTAGCTTAAATTGTACTCTTTTTTGAGCAACCGGAATTACTCTGCAATCACAAATGCTAATAATAGTCTTTTAACCAAGGGACTGCATTTTGGCTATCGTATAAGGGAATTGCCATGTTTGTTATTCGTTTAACGGGGTGTTCATCTACATCTATATCTACATGTTCCAGCACTCGGCAAAGTCCCTTTCTGACTAAATTGTGGCTGTTTCTGCGTAAGTGGCCTCATACACCACAAGCATTTTTAGAGACATCACCGCCAAGTCGGCCACTTCTGCTGGAGAAAACAGGACAGCCACAGGGAACTTATGAACATAGAAGATATTTGTGAGACGGGACCTACGGTTTACAGTCCTTATCCGAGAAGACTTGAAAGTCTAACCATTTTGCAGTTGAAATTACAAAGGCAGCGCTTTCTCCTCAGATATTTTAAGATCCTGAGTGTTGATCCGGCCGGGGTTCGAACCCGCGACCTCCCGCGTAACAGCCCGACGCTCAACCAACTGAGCCAGCGGTTTAGCGCTTAATGGGGCCAACCAATGAACGCGATATAAACTGAACATAACAAACCGAAAGCCACTGACCTTAGGAATGTTCATTTGTATACCATGACTTGCTGTTGTGGTAATCTAAGACGAATTGAGAATGAAGTAAAGATTTACCCGTAGAATGGGCTGAAGAAATGAAAAAAAATGAAAATGAATGTTGCAATAGATAGATCGGGACCAGTGTAAGTAAAGAAGACTGAATTAATGTTTAAACTTGCCGAAGAAACAATACAATTCGAAATCGCTTTATAAATTAATAATTTTGTTTGACGATTATCCTTACATTATGTGGCATTCGCCGCGGCCTTAAAACTCGAATAAAACCACGCAATAACTTCATGTATGACTGTATGCTTTTCAAAGTAATGCGACTGTACTTTTCCACTGAGTGGAAAGGCTGTACGGTAGGTTTTTTCGCTCGCAGCGCTCGGTTTTTACGCCATGACCAAGAGCCAAATATTTTACAAATATTGCACTCTGCAAAATAATCATCCTTCTCGAAAAGAAGCGCAATGCCGATCATGATCAAACTCACCCATATCTTGGCTTTTTTATCCTGAGCCAGTGTTTCAATCTCAGTAGTTACGGAATCATAGGATTTCAGCAGAACACACAGTACTCTTTTGTTGGGACACAATTCAACATTCAAATGTTCTTTCACTCGCTTCGTAACCTTATCAAGATCGACAAACAATCTGAAAATGCACAAAAACTCATTTTTAAACCATTGTACTAAGTATGCTTGTGAAACTTCGTCCTGTTCATCAGATTGTCAGACTAACAATAGCGTGTTTCTTATTTGATTAAATGAGTATATTAGCTCCATATAAAATTTAAAGTTTAAGAAGAGCGCGCTTAGTTGAGACGGGGCTATTATTAGAGCTGGGGAAAGGCCCTTAGTAATTGACAAAATCGTTAAGACTTGAACTTTTTTGTATAATAGTAGGTAATGGAAGAGAATCATCGCCGGTAGCCCCTTTTTAAAAATTCTTGCTTTCTTTACGTGGAAGGGAGGACGCCCATAAGTGTCTAAGGAGGGTTGCTAATCGAGGAGTGTGTGCGAAGGGGCTGGCGATGAAAATCGCACAAACTGGTTAAAATGATGAACAATACCGGTATTAAGGCACAAAACAACTCACGTTGCATCCTCATTTGTTATAACGGTGTAAGAGAAGAAAACGGGCGAGTACTTGATATCAAATCCACGAAGATTGAACAACCCTGCGACAAAGATATCAAGAAAAATTTGTGTCCGAGGTCTTGTACCCACAGGGGAGCTTTGCGTCGCCAACTTAGCACATCATTTTGCGAAGTGCCTGGTCAAGTCAGACATGCATAATAACTTCTTACTAAGCGAGCGCGAGGGCTGTACTGGGGAATATTGGCCCGAGGTCGTACGCAGCGCTCGTACAAAAAGGACCGAGGGCCAATATTCCCCAGTACGGCTCGAGCTAGCTCGGTTAGTAAGTAGTTTATTGTATGGCTTTTTAATTACCTTTTGCTTTGTTTTTGCAAGCCCGTAATCGGCCCGTGGGCATTACGGGAGAATAATGCCCTACAATTCAGTCACAATTAGCCAATCAGAGCGCGCTGTATATCGGCTACAAACACAAGCCATATAATAAAGTTAACTTAATCTGAGATGGCGATCACTCATACTAGCGGAATTAGTTGTTCACTTCTAGTCACTGGCTCCTGACAAACATTAACTGTTATTTCTCATAAATATTTGAATTCCCGTATCTGTGTGTAGCAATCAGGGCATTGAAAGTCTTTCTTACAGTTTTCACTATTCTGGTTATCTATCACCTATCTCGGCATACCACAATTAGATTTTTGTCTACAATTTATTGGTATCACCCAACTTGTGGACTGATACAAATCCTGCATTTTGATTGGCTACGCTACTAGAGGACTATTAGTATTAGTCCTCAAGTAGCGAAAAGCGTGTCGCTGCGCCTCAAGGGCCAAGGGTCAATAGCCCATTCGGCTTCGCCTCATGGGCTATTGACACGCGTAGCCCTTACGGGCTACGGGTCTAATTGTTAAATAATAGAGACCTTTTTAGATCGGAGGACGAGGACGACTGCGACTACGAGTTTTCCATTCTGAGCATGCACACTTCAAAAAATGTCGGCCTCGTCGGCCTCTAAACGGAAACCAGAACGGAAACCTCGTACTCGTAGTCGTCCTTTTCCTCCGATCTAAAGGTCCCTAAATACTTGTAAAAGCTGGATGACGTTTTTTTCTCCACCCATTAATTAACGAGTTGATCATTTGGTTTGATTGTGCTATTATGGGCCTTAAAACAGCAAGGGAGCATTCAGAACAGAGGCATTATAACCTTACATTAACCCTTTCAGCCCTCCATTGACGAGTAAAATTGGCTATTGTAAACATTACGGCAGAACTACAGGGTATCTGTCTTAGCACTAGCGGCTTACATGCTATTTCATCTAGCTTTTGAAGAACAACTGCGGTGGCAGATTTTTCTCTCATCACCTCTCGTAACGCCAAGACTTTATCTTGCCATTTTCTGCCTAAAATTGGAAATTAGATTTTTGCTAATTGAGTAACAAATAACTGAATTTGTCAGTGTTTCTTTGATGACGCAACATGCGTAGAGCGATTTTACCGGTGTTACAGGAGTCACCCTGTCTCTTGGTTTATCTTCTTGCAACTTGAAGCCCGTGAGGCTGGCGTAAGGTAAACAAATTGATGCGTGTCGCCGCGCTTTAAAATTGCACCACTTCTTCACTGCGGCGATGTTAGACTGGCTTCATTTTTACCAAAATGTGGACATTAGAATGAGGTAGTCAAATTGCACAAAAATCATTCACCTGAGTAAATGACATCGAGGACTATTAATTTCCTCATAGGGGGCTTGGGTCGGTTCTCCTTCCATATATGGTCAATGAGATTCTGCTGGATGGGAATCAGCTCTATGCGGTATTTCTTGAGATCCTTATGATATAAGACAAAAACGTTTTACTTCCACATAAATATTTGAAGCGACAAAATAGTAAGAAATGGGCGATCATACCTTGTACATGCGATCCCATTCACCTACGAGAAGAAAAAATAAACATTTTTCAAGAGCTGTTCTTCGCTCTTGTCAGGGGCATCCAACGAGAATATAGTTCAAAACCGTTTATAGCATTGTTAAACGTATCTTGGAATTTAAAAGGTAGATATAAGCATATTTTTATCCCCTAAAAATTTTTCATCTGTTCAGATTTCCTAGCTGAAAGTCTAGTGATCCGAAAATTATAGGGATCAAAACTTACCTTTTCGAAAATTTCAGCCAGAAAAAAGGCTTCCGAAAATTCTAGGTGAGCTTGTTAGGTAAAAATCCGTTAAAAATGGGCAATTATACCATTTTTTAGATGTTCGAAAATCCTACAACAAATGTTCCGAAAACTCTATATCTCAAATCGCCTTCAGAACATATATTTTCCGAAAATTGACGTTGGGTGCCCCAATCTTCTTCGCAAATTTGAAATGCTCTTAGTATACATATAAAAACGGTTGACTTTGGAGTGTTACAGTATTATGCTTTTGAATTTAACTTATATATACACAGTTCTCGCTTTGAATCCGAGCTGGTTGCTAGTGGAGGAATTTTGTTCAGAGTTACTTGTTCGATATTCCAATGAGAACAGGAAATTTGTCACATTACAGCTATGCACAACCGATGAGAGAACTGCAGCCTCTGGACAGTGGAAGTACAAACAGTGAAGATGGCTGCGACAGCGAAAGTGAAAAAGAACTCATTAAATATTTTTCTGGAGTAAAATAACTGTGGAGTAAATGTTGTAGGTAAACTAGTGTCAAAGAAGTTCGGAGTTTCCTTGTAAACCATGGAACTGGAACTGTGATCAGTGATTTCAGTATTTTTGTCAAGAAGTCATTGTAGCTGTTATCTGCGTGAACTCGGACATTCCTGATGTCCTTAATCGTCAAGTGGAAAACCGGCAAAGAACTTGAAAGAAATACAGAAGAGATGTCAGCTAGATTATTATTAACGATGAAATGATATATGAATTGGATCATATATGAACTGCGGATATGAAATCAAGTGAAGTTATGATCCTCGCAGTTGTAAACGCAATTTTTGCAATTGCGTAAAGAAGCCTGAAAAATTTAGGACTTCAACGTTGGTGGCTTGATAGCTCAGTTGGTTAGAGCGTCGCACCGGTATCGCGAGGTCACGGGTTCAAACACCGTTGAAGTCCTGAATTTTTCAGGCTTCTTTACGCAATTGCAAAAATTAGTGTGTGGCTTCTATGACGCCACAAAGCGTCAGGTTATGAATCGAACTTATCCAAGGGTTGTTAATCGGGGCAAGGTTCATCCTTCTTATTCCACATTGAAAAGATAGTTCACAGTTTATGCAGACGGCGAAAACCACTGCTAATAACTTTCACCGGCAGTGTCGACGGTAATCTGCAGACATGGACGAAGAGACGAGGACGCGAGGTATGATAAGTAAGTCAGTTGACCGTAGATAAGAGTTAATTTACAAAATATCCTTGGTTCTTTAGTTACGTTTACATGGAACCCTTTCTACTCACATATAGAGAAAAGAAAAGGGTCCACTCCAACCTTGGAGCCTCTTGAGAGGTTCTGAAATGAAATAATGATTAATGATCATGGCAGTGAACTAAGGAACTATGGAACCTGTACATATATCCGTTCTGGAAATGGACTCGAGCCATGAATATCATCAGTACATGGTTCATATTCACAGATCAAAGATATTATACACAACTGACCAGCAACCAGTTAGTGGAGCATTGTGCAGCACGATCGCAAAGTCATGAGCTGGTGTCGACTTCAAGTGGCGCTTTTCTCATGTAAAATTCATTTAGATTCAGTGAATCTAAAGCCTGACACTGTGAATACTGACGAGAGTGGAAATTGAGACATTCATGAGAAATTTTTGCACTTCCGTCCATACAAACAAGCTTTGCTGTTATCTGCATAAGCTCATGCGTTGCAGAGCATTATTGGGGGATGTATGATTTTCTCGGCTGCACTGAAAGATCATGCTCAACGCTCAATTTTGTACAAAGGAAATTAGCGGAAAACGATCGATAAGTTGATCTTTGGTGGCTCAGAGTAAACCTAACGCTCTCAGTATAAATTTAATTTGTAAGATAAAAATACCCAAACAACGTGTGCACAACGTGTATCACTGCCGGATCTTGAAAATTTGTTTCATGTTGTAAGTAAGAACAGAACATAGCAATCGTCTCAGTCTGACCTGAATGACCCATGAAGACTGACTTGGAGTTCCTCTTACACCTGAAGTTATATAAAATATGAAAATCAACCGGACAAAGATTAAGTTGAATTGAATTTACAGTATACGATGTGGTAGCACTATGCAGGCTTTGCTTTAACGCCATATAAGACTGAGATTGCCACATGACAAATTTTCAACCCCAGTTCCGGGGTGGAAACGAAATAATTGTATCTCGGTTATTCATTAAAAGCTCCATTTTGTTTCGAAGTTATTCATCATTTATTATTGAAATTTAGTTTGATATTAATCTTTCCGTATTCGTTATTCTTTAACGGATGTTCGAATGGTAATTGTTCCTTACTCATTTTCTTTTTAAACCGTTGTTCGTTATTCATTATTCCGCTTCCATCCCCCAAAACCCAATACGGTAATGACTTGTTTACAGGAAGCCCCAGGTATTCCGCTGTAAGGGATTTTTCAACAGTGTGATGATTCTGTTCTATTCCACGAAGTCTTTTAAGCCATGTTAAAATGTTAAAACATTTTACAAACCTTACTTAATTCAGCACTTCACTGAATCCTGACTTGACATGTGGTGTATCGTTTTGATGTTATGACGTCAGGGAATCATTAAATCACGTTCCTAATAACTTCGGCTTTCCTAATTTCTGTTACTTAGCATATTCGCATATTTAAGTTATATACATTGGGTAGTCAAGTTGTTAAGAAACCTTTCACACTAAAAGGTTTTTGGAAAATATTCTAGCAACATCACTGAATTTGACCTTTTTGATTTGCAGACGTTATTCGTATTATCCGTAAGTGTCGTACCTTCCCTCTGCAATATCCAGTTACAGTCTAGTTCCATGTTAGCTTGAAGGAAATATCGTCCATCAGTCCACAAAGCAGCCTTTCGTACAGTCACAATAGCAGTCCCTGAAACACGACTCTCATTTGCCTTTGATTTATAACAGAAATCAGCTACAGGTTTAGA
Source organism: Montipora foliosa (assembly GCF_036669935.1). NCBI lineage: Eukaryota > Metazoa > Cnidaria > Anthozoa > Scleractinia > Acroporidae > Montipora > Montipora foliosa. The sequence goes on along the minus strand of NC_090871.1, from coordinate 37,415,940 downwards.
GACTATATTTATGCAAAACACATATATTTGAATTGCAAAATGATATTTTTTGAAGTTGAAGATCTTCGCATTTAGCAGATGCCTGTGCAGTGCTCCGTCAATTGAGCTTTGAAGCCAATTGGAAGATGGCCCTTTCGTAATAAACCCGTACAGGATGCCCGGGTTCAGGCTTTGTTTTCACTTCTGCTAACAAAGCGTGTGCGAAAATGTTCAACCTGAAAAAGAAATCACTCAAGCCACACCAATGGATAATTTTGAGTGACTTCGTTTACAATAGGATAAACGTTCGCGGATTTTTAAATGTTTCGGCGGATTCATCAAATTTGGGGGATTCGGATTCGTGCATGTTTATGTTACAGGCTAAATTTAAATTCAGGTCAAAATGATTATAATTTAACCGACCCCTTTTTCACAATGGAAAACAAGAACTTAATAAACTCCCCCCTCCCCTTTACAATGTTGCTTTATTGGGCAATGTAGCACTTTGTTTGTGTACATTGTAAGGGGGAAGGGGGAGGAAAATAATGAAGGTGAACTCGGTTGTTAATATTTAATTGGCATTTTGTGAAAACATCACACACTGAAGCGTCCCAAAACACTGAAGGGTCCCAAACATTTTTGTCGAAGATTGTACGTCCATGATAATTATTCTAACCTAGGTTGAAATTGAAAGTAATAAACATCAACGAAAAAAATATTGGTAAATAAATCTGTGCTGGAAGTAAGGGGGGATGTGGTTAGCGTAAGTACAGGCACGTTAAACTGGACTGATAGTGAAGTGGAACTGTTACTGGGAGTCGTTCAGTCTTACTTATCACAACAAGATTTTGAAGGCCTTGAGTGGGATTCCGTGAAGAGCAAATACGAGGACATAACAGTGAATTTGTACGCCGTCAGTATGACAAGAGGAAAGGCAAACAAGAATTCCCACACGGCATCAGTCTCCTTTCTCGTGGGGAAATTGCCAGCAAAATCAGATATCTCAGGAAAGAGAATAAGAAAGCGGTAGATTCTGGTAACTCCGCCGCCATCTTGTGCAATCGCAATCCAGAATGATCGCGGGCGGGCCTAGAAAACTTGGATTTGTGGGATAAGTTTCCACTTTGGATTTTCCGGATTCGTGACGAATCTGGGAACTTTTTATATCGGATTCATGTTTTGTGTGTAAACACAAAAACGAGTCCGGAAGCTTTTTCTCTAGTGTAAACGTAGTCTCACAAATGACGTCATCCTTACCATGTGATCCACTGAATCCAGAAATAAATTCCCTTCTCTGATGCTGAGGCGCAACGTCTTCACTCTGCAGATATTATAATTATGAAAACTATGTGCATATTTAATTCACATCATATATGACTGAAGGCTGTTCTCTTTTGTCGCTTTTTTTTCGAGAGGTTTCTATTTTGCTGTTAAAATCGCTTACGTGCACCCCGCTTCCTGGAAATCAGCCTTAATTTTAACATTTCTTAAGCAACACTCTATGGAAATAAAGCCCAGCCGGAACTAGCAACTCTTAAGCCTGGGCTTAACAAACACTATTAGCGGTTTTACTTCATGACTCGGGAATTCTGTCGGTTTTCCTTCTTCTATTCAGTCACAACTCATCTCCAGTAATTCAATGTGGTGTCAAGTTTTTAAGTGTTTAGGAGTCATGTAAAAAGAGATATTTGACAATGAAATGTAACAGGTGGAAAGCACTGAAGAGACGCAGGTCCTTCAGTGAGCTGCACAAAAAAATAATAATTAACTCAAGTTAACAATAATAACTCTCATCAAATTCATTCTTAATGTCTAAATTCAAATTGAGGTTGAAGTGAATGCTTATGGAAGAATATTAATTTATCGCTTTTTGCCCTCCTGTTATTTTTATAGACCTGCAATTTTTTAGGAATATTGATGAAACTATTGTAAACACATTGAGATTACTTGTTGAGATGCCCATTTCTTAGAACTGCAATTCTTCTTCTTCTTCTTACTATTATTATTATTATTATTATTATTATTATTATTATTATCGTTATCATTATTATTATGACTGTGTTATCTCGTTTTATTAAGATGTTACCGGAAAGTTTGAAATATTCCCAAGAGCAAGCCACACTCAGCAGCCTCAGGTCTCGAGAACTTTTCTAATAATCTTTGCCGAGCCCAAAAGTGTGGCCTTCTGCATTAGCTCTATGCGACTTTTCAAGTCGAGTTTTTCCAACCAGCTTTCAACATTTTTTGAAATTGTTCCTAAGGCCCCAAGAACGATTGGGATAACTCTCACTTCTTTAAGTTGCTAGATCTTTTTCAATTCCCTGCGTAGTTCGCATTTTCTATCTTCCTAATCTCCCTTTGATTTACTCTTTTGTCACCAGGGACAGCAATATCAATAATGTCGCATGTGCTTTCCTTCTTGTTCACTACAACTATAACTGGCCTTCAGTGAACAATCAGATGATCCGTCTGGATGTTAAAATCCCCCAGAATCTTCACATCATCTTTCTCCATAACTTCTTCCGCTCTGTAGTTGTACCACTTCTTCTTTCCGAACAGGCCATGTTTC
>NC_090871.1:37355892-37383392 GCF_036669935.1 Montipora foliosa | reverse complement strand
TTTTTACAATTTTTTTACAGCACAAAGAGGACGAGTAAGAGAATAAAATTAGGCCAAAAAAAAGATAGGTCACCAACTTCGTTTAGGAGAAAACAGAAAGCAAACCAAGCTCGACCCCTCGACAACACGTCTCCCCGATAGCGCGGTTTCACTTTCACTGTCGGACTGACACTTTAGCATCATCAAGGCTATCACTCAACTTTTGTTTTGCGGAAGTCTAAAAAGTTTCTTGTTTTGCTCTTTACTGCTGTGCTCTGAAAACGGCCATTCTTTTTTCTAGCGAGCTTTCCCGCACGAAAGGTCGCCATTTTGAAATGTTTTTGGCCACGATCGATATATCAATATTCACACATGGCTACGAGTCTTTATGGTTAAATGTAAACATTGTTTTGTTTAGAAATATCCGTTGAGACTTGTGAGACAAAGAGAATAGAATTGAGCCGTGAAATTTGACCATAACCTCTTAGCCATTCCTGAATACGAACGTGGCCTACGCTTTGTTATGCGCAGAACAGGATGCGCATTGCAATACTAGGGAATCACCTTAACTTCTAAGCGCTCGGTGCAGTGATTAGGCCTAAGCACTCTTTTAACATTTTAGCTTTCAAGTTGCGGTTTGGTTAACTACAATTTTCACGATATATGTTACATGTTACTCGTATTTACTCGTATGTTCATATGTTACTCGTATGTACTCGTATGTACTCGTGTGTTACTCGTATGTACTCCTGTGGTGTTTTAGTCACGATCCTTGCAAATGAGATGCTATCATTATCAGTGATCTCAAAAGTAATACCACTGATCGAAGTCAAGAATAAAACGACTGAAACCATTCTCAAGCAACTTTACAAGATTTGCAGTTGATTTATGCCTAATGCCTTCTCTCTGTTAAGATCACTTTTCTCAATGAAAAGTGATCGTCGATTTTGAGGAGTTGTTTTCGATGTTATTCAAAAAAGAAAATCGACGATAGTTTCTGTCGTTTTTACTCTTATAGATCACAAAAAGGACACCATAAAATGTTCAAAATTAGGTGAGCAAAGTACGTTTTTCCTTTTATGGGCCGTGTTCAGTGAACAGCACGCACCCCTTTGGGGTTTTTATACCGTTTTGTTTTGTTCTGGCTCAAAAAAATTTAAAATATCAAGTTTGGTTTTACCGATACATGAAAGTAAACTGAATTCGTGAAAAAAGCACATAACCGGTTCTACTGGAGCTCCGCCAATAAATCAAACATTTTGTACAACGGGGTTGAATCCCCATGGGTGAATGACGTTGTAAGCGAAAGAGCCTTTAAAGTTTGGGGTCATCAAAGCCGTTATCTTTCGTACCCCGAGCAGTCTTTTGGTGGTCTAATCTTCGGATGTTTGCGGTGAAAAAACGGATGGAGGGAGGAAAACCGGAGAACCTTCTATAACTGAATTCTATTTTAAAAAAATTGTTCTTTTTCTTTTTGTTTTTGTTTTCAGGTACTTGTAAAAATTGCCCCGACTAGATGTATGACATGAAATTTAATGCAATAAACATGTTTCAACAGATTTGACGTATTGAGAATGGCTTTACGAAACGGCTTCGATTCGCATAAAGTCTGTCTTACAGTAATTCTGAAATTTTAAATTTCCTTGCTTGTTGGGCAAAAAGAAATCAGAACCCACTAGCCCGATCGCAAAATCCAATAGCAAGTGACATATTTGACGCAGTGCACAGTGTCTATTTTATGAGCAAAATAGCTGTTATTACAGTGGTGTTCGTTTCAGAGCGGGCGGAAACGAGGCTTTCGGGTCAACATTCAATCAGACATATTGAGAAGAATAAGAGAATTAGCGCGCGAAATGTGAAAAAAAAATAGAGAATTCCTAATCAGCATTTACGTTTTTCTCAGAAGAAAAGCCAACTTCAGTTGTTGAATGGAAGCGATAGTTTCGCACATTTGGGGTTGCATCCGTATGCTAAACAGCACATTGCCATTCTTTCCACGGTAACATTTAATAGGCCTGACAAACCTCAAATTACTTGGAAAAAAAGCAAAGGAAACAGTCAATAATCAAGAAATCACATTAGTTCTTCGATAAGTGATTCTTGTTTTGACACGAAAGCCTCGTTTTCACGCCTTCTGAAACGAAAACCGCTGATTGCTAGTGAATCTGCAATATGACAAGAATGTTTTTGAGTGACTGCGACAGCCGCTCTGTTCTGCCTTAGTTTTGTAGATGATACAAAAATAATGAATCCGTCGAACCATTATTTTGTCGTCACTGCGTAGTTTTTCGTCGCTTTTCAAGAATTATACGCTCATTTTTCCGACGCTATCTCTCTTAAACTATTAGCTTTCCTTGTTCCAACTCCAAAAGGCGTATTTTTTGAGGACGGAATGACAAAAGTGAAACAGCCTGGGACATACAGGAAAAATGGTTAATCGGAGTGAAATAAATAGATTAACTGGAATGCAATGAGTGATCGCCATCTCATTTCTGAATACGTTATCCACGCGCTAAAAACAACAACGTTTGGACTGGCTATTATCCAAGTAGAATTGCACCTCCTCTTACTAGGGAGTTGTCATTTTCAGTGTTCAACTCATGTAGTTTAATCCTCTTATTGGACAGTCATTTTGTGAACTTTAAGTGATACAATGTTAAACTCGTGACTGGATTGCCCGAGCAATTTCTGAAGCGTGTTCTTCGTGTATGATCTTCAACATACAATTTCACCCGACAATGGCAAATTTTCAGCCATAGTTGTCGACGTAATGTTACTTCATCCTGTCAAAAGTTAATCTAGTCAGCTGTCTAGTTGTCTTAGTTTAATGAGATAATGACACGAGCTCAAATTAATACCATTTAATCCGAGAAATATTCATACTTGCGATACGTTTCTTTGATCCCAACAATCTGGAATTCCCAAGTTTTTGGGAAAGATTGTCGCGAGAGAGGTTAATTAAATCAACGGAAGAAATTTGTATAGCTTTCTCTTAGAGGATTAGTACGCAAGAAAAAAACACCACCATGACATCAGTAAAATACAAGACAAACGTCAAAAGTAGTATATATATAATTACAATGGTTTAGGAGTAGATTATTTGTTCAAAGACATCGATCGCTACTCAGAGTTTCATGCTTCCTGAGAAGCAATATACATATATATATATACATTGTATTCAAACTGAAGGATAGCTATGGGTAAAAAATTACCCTCTTGTCAACGAATGAAATCAGTTTATTTCAGGGAATCAGTCACCTACTATATTTTTGGAATTCATAAAATTTTCTCATTGACGACTTTCGTTGATCTCGTCTAAATAGCTATTGGAATTTTAGAACCTCAATGGTATGTATGTAAAACGATTACGAAGTGGTTTACAAATGAAAAGAACATAATCACTGTTCAGTGAAATTCCTCACGGAGTTTAACTGTAGAATTCTTACCTAACTCAATATGACCAACATAAAGAGTAAGAATTTGTATAAAAAATCATGTGATCAGTTTGCATACATGATGTACAATAGTTTCTTTTAGAGCACCGGCAGTCATTCGAGCACGTGTCAGAGTCCAGTTTCAACATTGTAGGTGATAAAATTCACCTTTTTCTTTTTCCGGGAACTCTGTAATATGCGGTCGAATGACCCGTTTATTTTATGGTTCCGTGGTCCTTCAGACAACTGAATACCGTCTTTATATTTGCCGCGTATATTTTCCATCGCTTAACTCCGAACAAAAGGACTAAACTAAATAAACTCGAGCAGTTTCCAAAACTTTGAAACACAAAACCTAATAAGAGCAAATTATCTCTGATGATTCTAATGAGCTAAAAGGCGATGAAAGCCTGGTGCAAAATAATTTTCTTTCCACTTGGTGGTCTAACCACTAAAGAGCGAGCCGCCCAGAAAGAGCATGGACGTACGTGGTTGTGGGCAGTACTCTTTCCTTGACCCTCAAACCCTCGAAAAACTCAGACCCCCGGTGTTTCGAAAACTCAGGCCATCGAAAACACACGATCCCTTGCATTCTGCCTAATTTTCGTGATTTCATCGCGTTATGTAGTACAGTCAATAGATAAATATGTCATTGATGGGTTTGAAGACTGCGTTTTAAGGAGTCTGAGCTTTCGTGACACCCGTGATTTGATTTGTGAATGATGTCTCTTATTTTGCGAACCATTGACGTAAAAATGCACTATTTCCGGTTAAGCGCACACCACATGATCAAAAACCCTACGCTTGCATCGAATGTTTCACCATCAAGATCACCCTCTAAGGGTGGAAAGATATTATTTATTGTTTACGAAAACATTTCTATTGCAAGCCAATACTGTTTTGTGCGATCTGACATTGTATTCAGCATTATTCGTTAGACCTTGGTCAGTGGTCTTTTTGATTGTTGGCGAGAGAAATACAAAAACTGCCTACGTGATATGGGAATTTGTCAGTTGTTCTTACTTTTTGTGGTTGATGGCATCGTTATTTGCTTATCTCAGAGTCACCTAAAGAATGATGTTGATTGTTCATTGATTATTACCCCAATAGACTGCGCTGAGCGGCCAAACTGTGATAACTCGATGTTTAATTGGTACAAAAATGTCCAAAAGCCCTATATTCCTCGTCCCTTTTCCCGTTGTCCACACACTCATACGCTCCCCACGAAATGTAGGTCACACTCAGTAGCTGTAGCTAACGATGCCTCAGCTATGATGATTGATATCTTTTTCCACGTAAACGAGGCAATTCCCGTCACTCCATAAGCTTATTATGGAGTCTGATTATAATTTACGGGTTTGTTTATAATTATTGCTTATATCTAAGCCGTGCAATTGAGGAGACGGAGGTTGGCGCAGTGGCGAGTGGTGAAAAATGACTTTCGGTGTTGAGATTTCCACTTTATCCCAGCAGAAAACAACATGCGGTTATTATTATTATTATTATTATTATTATTATTATTATTATTATTTATTTATTTATTTCTTATTTAATTTTAAATATATAACAATAACAGAAGTTTACATTACACTTGAATAGCAAGATACATATAAAAAGAAAAAAAATACAACTTATAATGTGACATACAAGCCAAAACAGGATGTAATAGGCAGCTAACCAATATGGATTTTAATACTAGGATTTGCCTTTTTATTAAAAAATCATATCTTTTTCGACATGTGTTTATCTTTCACATGTGAGGAGAGAGGTGTCGTCCCCATGCCGGTCGCGGCCCACTTGCGGCCAAAAACACATCGCACTCGCAAATGTTTAATTAATCCAGCGATAAAATATCCCACTGGCTACGCAGGCTTTTTGCTAACATGGTTCTTGGCAATAAAAAGCGTATTTCTCCTTCAGGTGAGCGGACGGCGTTGAATTTCATTTTTTTTCCTGTCTTTTCATTTTCATTTTCATTTTTATGGCTCAATTTGAGATTCCCTGATAGCAGAGGTCTCTTTTCTTTTGCGTTCGCTGGGCTGATGAGTACGGCAAAAGAAATCTCTGCCGTTGGTCGAAACTGACTGTGTTGAGCATGTAGAGCGGTTACTTAGCGACCGAATCCTCCCGTGATATCGTTCTGTGGGGTCACTTAATAAAAGCGGAATTATTGTAAAGGAATGCGCGGGACTCAACGGGCTCAAGTTGGTTGGATCAAAATGAGTTTCGACCCATGGCAGAAGTGTCTTTTCGCGTACTCGACAGCCCAGCGAACGTAAAAGAAAAGAAACCTCTGCTAGCAGGGAAAATTGAGATTATCATGATTTGTTTTTCATAACCTTCATATCGTGTTTCGTGTTACACAACATGCGTGTTTGAGCGGTTGGTGACCGGAATTTAATTTTAATTTTTAATCTGGACATTTCATCTGTCTATATAAAATAAAAAGAACATTACATGGGCACTCGGGATACGTTTATCTTCGCAGTCTGGTAGAATCTCTCACTCATTGGCTGCGATCAATTGTGAGAGATACCATCAGCACTCGAAGACAAAATTCATTCGGCCATGATCCTCTATATATTATATACCGTAGATTTTGGATGAGTGACAATTATTCTGCATATGACTCAAGTCCTGAATTCAGCGTGAATTCTTCCTGTTGCTGCTTGATGCATCATCACAAGAGTTTGGATAAACAAAGAGTATTTTTGATGTCCTGGGGGCGCGTTCCACACGGAAGCACGCCTGGGCAAGACTACGGTTTGGAGTCTCAAAGGATCGGGTGAAACAAGTATTACGACAATAATGCTTCCTCAACTTTTTGCTTCCTAGTATATGAGCTTCCTTTTCACTCAAAATGGCATTTACTGACTTTTACTGAAGTGAAGAATTTTGCACTTTGTTGTATGGATAGCAGGACTAGTCGGAGAGAAGGGAAACGAAATCGCAAAACAGATCATTTCACAGTTTTCGCTTTTTTTCAGTTCGGTTGTTGCGGATCACGCGATCAAAACAGAGCCGGCTCAGGGAAAGAGCACATGGTTTGTTGTTTTTACCTACCAACCCTACCCCAATCCCTAATACACCGTCAGAGGAAACATGTTTTAATTTTAACGGATCATTTGAACGTCTTTTTCTTTTGCTGTTGATAAATAAAACGAATGTTTTGGTTGCTGCCTCGTGTCTGTGTGAATCGCATACCAGGCCAAGTAAACAGTCACCATTTCCCCGGAATTGTTTTCTTGGAGGGACTAGCTATTTCTTTATAAACGATTTCGTGGAATCCAAGTACTTTTTAAAAAAAGTGCAAACCTTAAAAACCTATTTCTTTAAATGATATCAAATTATGTAGCAAACTTACTCCACGTCATGATCGATAACCCCAAATTAAATTTCCGGTTGGCCACCTGTGAAAGGAAATGTAGGGCACAAAACAAAATACACCGTGTATGCCGCCAAGATTGTCCATATTACAGAGTCTCAAACTTTGATATTAGGGTTTAGTAGTCAATAGGCGGTTACTGTGAGCCTTTTTCAGTCGTGAGATCTGCTAGGGGTTCAAAATTTTCATCCAAAGGTGTCGTTGAAAAGATTATGGTAGTACTGTATTTGCTGGAACCTTCTTTTAATGATTTTTATTGAAAATGCTTTTGAGCTTTATATCGAATGAAAATGTTGTGGTAATACTATGTTCAATTGCTGAGACTGTAATGATTTTTTGTAAGGGTTTGGATGACATATACTCCTTTCAGGGGTTGGGGAAAAGAACTCAAATCTGTAAATGAAAAGAAAAAAAAAAGGTGCTTGTACAGGCCATATCAAGCACTGCTTTATATAAGAGTAATTTCTCAAGGGAATTTTACTCAAAATTCAATTTATATTTTATGCGGAAAAGTAGAGAAGGGAGGAGGAAATGGAATTTTCCGTTCTACATAGAGTTATTTCTTGCTTTAAAATTCACCCAAGACTCTACCATCAATCAGAAACCAGAGGGTTTGGTCAAGAGTAATATTAGAAGCAAAACTATTGTAATTTATCGTAATACACATTCCGTTCAAAGTGCACTAAGCACGCTAGGTACACCTGGCGTCCATGTGGAGTGGCAATTATTAGTATTGCATAACACCGGTATCAAACAAAACGTTATGTGGTGAGAGAGCTGACCTTGAGTAAACAAATGCCTCTGTATTTTTAGTGACCCGTTCACATACTTGTACTATGCAGCTGCGGCGGCATAGAGCTAAACGGAACCGGCCGAGTTAAACTTTTAACTTTTATTCGCCGTGCAGTTTCCTGGTAGGAATCGCTCATGTTTGACGTCCTCTCTGGCATCCCGGGGAGGGAGGCGGGGGACTCCTATATCAAAAGGGGAGGGATGTTCGTCGTCTCGCTTAGGGGTGTAAATTTCGGAATTTGGTCTCACTTAGGATGTTCTGGGCAAAACGCGATCATATGTAGCCGTCAAGGTCTCCTTTAGGGTTGCGCGCGAAGAAATATAAAAGTGTATACCGGTATTTACACTTTTATATCTCTTCACGTAGTTGATAGTGTTACTGAAATGATAATATCTTTGCCATCATTAAAAGTCACCGTATTTTTTATTTCTCTGTGTTTTCATATGGTCTCTTTTAAGGGTCAACAAAAAAAAAAAAGAAAGATGTCGAAGACCTCAGACAACGAATGTGAGACTTTTCTTAGAAACACTTGTGGCATGTTTCAGCGCCTGTGGCAAGGCGCAGTGGTTTACGTATCATAAGACCGATCGAAATCTTTTTTAATCGGTGAAAAAACAAAATGCTCTCACCCGGCAGGGATGAACCTAAAAACAGTCTCATTTAGTGTAGTGATCCTTTGATTGCCTGGAGCCACATGTGTTGGAAATTATCGTCGACACGGTTTTACGCTGATTTCAACGCCTGGGTCGTAGTTAGAGGTTTGGTTAGAAAGAAACAGATCTTCGAGAAGACCACACATTTGCAGTCTATCAATATCAAAACTTCAGAAATTTGAACATACCACCAATTTGTCCCCTTTAAAGTTTGCGTGCAGGCACCACGGGATGGGGTTCAAATGGCAGCTAAATCAAGACATTTGTCAGTTATCCGAATTTTTTTATCATTTAACCCGGCAACTCTGAGGGGAGAATGTAAAAATCAAAAGAAACACCCCCTTAAGATAAATAGTAATTTAGCAGAAGTGAAGGGAAGAAGAGAACAAAAAGTGTGGAAGACTGATAACTGAAAGGCTGTGGCGCTTTGAACGCCAACGACCCACAGATATATAAAGTCAATAACGGTCTAATTACGTTAAAATTCTCTTCTCTTCAAACTAATAAATCTGAAAGCCAAAGTCGGGGAAAAAGAGTGAAGCCTGGTCTTCCTCAGTCGATTTTCATGCCATTTTTTTCAGTATGGTTTTTTCTCCCCAGGGGCAACCAACGAGAATATTGTTCAAAACCACTCAAACATAGCATTGTTAAACGTATTTTGGTATTTAAACGGTAGATTTAGGCTTATTTTTATCCCCTAAAAATTTTATCTGTTCGGATTTCCTAGCTGAAAGTGTAGTGATACGAAAATTATAGGGATCAAAACCTACCTTATCGAAACTTTCAGCCAGAAAAAAGGCTCCCGACGAAATTCTAGGTGACCTTTTTAGGGTAAAAATCCGTTAAAAATTATTCCATTTTTCAGATGTTCGAAAATCGTAGGACAGGCAGGCAAGCAAGACATTTTAGAACAAATGTTCCGAAAATTCTAGATCTCAAATCGTCTTCCGAACAGATATTTTCCGAAAATTGACGTTGGGTGCCCCTGTCTCCCCGCCAAAATTTTCATTCATACGTTCCCCGTTTAGCGCCTTCGCGAAATTTAATCCTGGACGCAATTGGGCCGCTCTGTGCACGTGATTCATCTCTTCTGTGTATTGACAGAGGGAGGAGAAGAGCATTAGTTGAAGCAAACACAACACGCACATTGTGATCGACCTCAATTCAGGAAAAGTAAAGGGAAAAATCAAGACCGCCGGAGTTTAAGTTTCTAACTTTGGATAAAAAGACAAACTGTCAACGATGTCTACAACCAGTAGGCAAAGTATGAACTATATAACGCCGCCGTCTCCTCTAACCAAGTCTTCTGGAAGCCTGAGAAGTTACAACTCAAACTCATGTTTTCCACTCACTAACGGAGAAGTGCACTTAAACTCCGCTTACGATTATGCAGAAAGTGATTTCGGGAGTCTTAAACTAGAACATGATTACGAAGACTTAAAAAGTGTAAGAACAGAAGCTAAAGCTATGAGTGGACCAAGAAAGAAGGCAAATGATCTTTATGAATCGACCCATTCAGTTCCATACCGCAAGAGGCAAATCACGGAATGTTCGGACGACTCATCAACCTCAAGTATATCGACGGCAGAGTCTATGCCTCCAGTAACAAGAGACTCATGCCTCAGCAAGCTAATCCTGTTTCTTATCCTTGCATTTTCCGTGGCAGCATTGGTTTTGGTCATCTTGATCATTTCGGGAAAAATAGGCCCCAAGTGTTCCTGCATAGAAGGTATTTGTTGGGGGTTTGTCTTTTTGGGGCTTTTTTAGTGAAACGTGATTTTCTGTTTAAGTACGGTATGATTAAACTCGAAACTTCCACAAAATAGAACGTTACATCACCTATTACGTGCTGTTTTAGCAGAGCTTGTAAGAGCGATTTTGCTTAAAGTATCATCTTCTGCGTGCTTTCACGTACTAGTTATGTCTGGAGATTATCAACTTTTCTTATTGAACCCAAGAAGTGAATGGTCCGTCTAACTGACAACCAAAAAACAGCAGCAATGATCGACAGAACGATTTCAGCGAGATAACTTGATTTACGATTTACGCATTCATTCATTTATTGATTCAATCCCTTGGTGATTCATTTCATTGAAAAGAAATGTTCAAATGTCAGTCTTTTATAGCAAACCGGAAATATTTCATTAACAGGAAAGCGACATTTTCACCCTTGCGTTTTCACTGATTATTTTTAGTCCTGATTTATACATACGCTACGTACTGATAAAAGGCTACCCCTCCAGTGACATCTTACTTAAAATGTAGAAGTATCGTATGATCAAGGATGTTGATTTAGCTTTTGAAGTATGTTTCTTCTTTGTAGCTACGAAGGAATCCCAAATTATTGATGTGGCCTGATACACCTCCCTCTGCAATGCATGTATTGTTTTATCAGAAGCAAACAAACCCGTCTTTTTTGCGCGCCAAAGGCGTTGGTTGTCGTGCATTACTAAAATACAAGTAGCTCTCTGTTGTCTAACGGAGCTAATCCTTATGATTTTCGTTCGTCACAAACGAGTCTGAAACTCTCTGTGAAAAATAACTATGAGCTTAGTATGAAGTGATTTGTGAAAATTAGATTTTACGTTTCCGTGATAGAAGCTTCACTGAAAATAGTCATCATTTCTAGGGTCACATGTTTAACATTCCACAAACCCGCAAGAAAATCAATCAGGAAATCTAAACTTTCAAAAACGCCGAAGACAAACAAAAAAGACAACCCTTGAGGTCATCTTCGTTCATTTTAGCACAATTTCCGCCCGTTTTCACTACCCCGAAGTACTTTTGTTTGAAATTTTCTGGTTAATTATAAGTTCTGTTTGATGTTAGAGAGTTCCATTATGATTTCCTGTTTACATATTGTCACGTTGTTTTGATGGCAGTCGGATGTAGTCGCTCTTCTTGGTGGCCATTCTCGAAAACGAGGTCAATAAGGGCATTGACTTTTGGCGGGAATATCACTCTGGTACTTCGTGCAGGATATTTTAAACACAATAAGTGTCCTATTGCGTTTTTTAGCCAAGAATCTACTGTTTCGTATTTTGTTGTGGTTCACGTAACGTCAATTACTATCCTTTGCTGGCGTGTTTTACTTCTTTTTAAACCCTCGGAATTTGTGTGGTGAGCAAAACACGAATTTTGGTTACAATTACAGCCAACACGGATAAAAGATTTTTGGTTGTGGCCATCACCGTAGGCTGTGATTACTGGGATTTTGCCCCTGTTATGTAGGTAGCTAAACTCTTCCAATGATGGCATCCTTAAAGACTACTTAACAGAATCTTGAGAGAATCAGAGGCTTATCTCGCCATGGTATGAATACTAGCTACTTGTCTTGAGTTCGGTATCCTCTATGATTACTCAATGTATTTCCGGTCTCTTAACAGGAAACAAAGTGACCACAGGAAACGAGGCTATTCATGACCCCAGCACAGAAGCAAGCGTCTCGGTCCAAAGTCTAATGGTTATGATTCAAAACTTGGAAAACAATTTGACCGCGATGACAGCAAAAATGGTAGGAACTTACTTACTGTTAAAAGTAAATATTTTGCTTTTATCCATCCCGCCTGGGTGTCCTGTTTCTAAACAGGACAAAAATATTTGTAAAGATCGTGTGTGGTCAAACTCTCCAGTGTACCTTTTGTGGATGGTTGCAGGTGGAGTGATATGGAATGACAATGAACAACTAAAGAACGGTCTCTAGGGCTTTTTTTGCTGTACGAGAATCTATATTACTCTTTAAGATATGAGTTAAGTAAGTTAACGGAAACTGGTTGTTTGCCATTTATTAGCAGGAACAGGTTGGTTCCCGTTTTGCTCAAATGGAACTCCCAGGTATATGCACGACGACATTTACAAATCCCCCCAGCCAAGATCCCCCCAGCCAAGAACAATACTTTTTCACCAAAAACTTCCACAGAACCCCCCACCCCCCCCCCCCTCCATCCCCGGGATTTATCAGTATCCACTTTTTTCCCGCTGCAGCTGAACCCTCAAGTCCCAAACGTCAATATTCTAAATCGTGATAAATTCTTTATCTGCTATATTAATTGAGGTTGAGAGAATATAAGTAAATAAAGTGCACCTGCCCACTGCACGTTGTAAATTTCGGCTTACTATGAGTTTATGGCACGGCAAAGGAGAATTTAGCTGACAAACCCCACGCCCTGGCCCTGAATGTCCGCAGGGTCACCCCCTCCCTGGATAGCTCCTGCCAGTGTGACAAATCACACCACCTTTGATCATCTTGTGTTCACGTGCAACGGTAGTCGCCTGTTGCATCAGTGCTGCCCTCCGACGTCATAGAGTTTGCGATGTTACCAAATTTGGCGGTAAAACAATGTTCGGATTCTCATGTGATTTTGGCGGAATATTTATTAACCTGACTGAGGCGGAGGGATTACAGGGAAATGCAAATTGCCAGCGCCAAATCGTCTTTTGGAGAAATCAAGGGACATACGGGTCATCCAGGCAGCTTTCACTCGTTTTACTTATTAGGCTAACCAAACTTTTGAAATATCGAGAGAGGTTAACCTGCATAACCCTTTAGAACCACGTTAATTTCAATGGTCTTTATTTAATGCCACGCGAGGCACGTTAAGCCCGGAGACCTCTAAAGTATAAGGACAATAGTATCCTGTGAATCCCCTGTTAACGCAGTGGAATTTCCGCTTACTCAGTGGAATTTCGGCTGCGTGGACGTAACTTAAGGCAGCTTTGTTAAATCAGGAAAAAGAGAGATTTAGCATGGCACTTAGGTAAAACGGAAAAAGGCAGACGGCGGGTTTCTCCTTGTCGTAAAAGATTGAAAATGTCCTTACTCTAAGTTGTCTCTCTCTTTGAAGAACTTGCTCGATATCTTAGTTTACAGGAAAGAAATAAACTAAAATCATAAAAATCATGATTTTTTTTTTGCAGAAGGCTAGAGAACGTGCAGTAAATTTTTTTGTTAGAAAGCATGAAAAACAGGTTGGTAATAATATTTTTTCTGTGTTAGACATTTAACTTCATTTCCGGATGAGGAACCTGTTAAGGCACATTACTTCAATTGTCGCAAGAAAAGCGAAAGGGTGGGGCGAGATAAGGCTGTCAAGTTACTTTAAAGTATGCCAAATACCCAACCATCCTTTGAGTCAGTTAAATTTGTTTTGTTGAAACAACCTTACCGCTCTGTGTCCCTCTTAGGAGGATAAAGACTAAAGGAGACAAACAACACGAAAGAACTCACTCTATTTGCTTCGCTGGTTTGTTTGGAACCACTATTTCAATAAGAACATAATTTTTTCGTTTTTAACTTTTTTTTCCAAACTACTTTCTTAAAAAACATTTTCCGGTGTTTTAAAGGGTATTGGGCGAGCGTAAAACTTCATTTTGCGATGCGATTGTCAATCGCCATGTTTTTTATTGCACAGGTTGAAATTCTACAGGCACACGTTTTTGCTCAGGGAAGGATAATTAATGAAACTGCCAACAAAGTAAGTGCCGTGCGAAATTATCATGGTGGTGATGATGATGATGATGATCATAATAATAATAATAATAATAATAATAATAA
Organism: Montipora foliosa; assembly: GCF_036669935.1. Lineage (NCBI taxonomy): Eukaryota > Metazoa > Cnidaria > Anthozoa > Scleractinia > Acroporidae > Montipora > Montipora foliosa. The sequence goes on along the minus strand of NC_090871.1, from coordinate 37,369,594 downwards.
TAATCAATTTAATGAACTTACAGGGTCATTTAGTGGAGCACCAGTACGCTACTGACTTAGGGAATTGGTTTTTTTTGGAGTAAGACTAAAGCCGCGGCTACACGAGCGATTTTTTGCTCGCGCTGGTGATGAGATTTTTTCAAACTTTGTCGCGTCGCCATAAAATGCGCGACAAAATCTGAAAAAATCGCATCACCGGCGCGAGACGAAAATCGCTCGTGTAGCCGCGGCTTAAGTTCAATGAGATCAATGTTGGTTTTGAAAAGAGGTGAAAGCCCAAAGTATCCAAAAAAAACATAGAAAAAGGAGCTTATGGAAGTTTATGAATCAAAATCCAGGACTCACTTTTAAAGGCAAGTACATGTACTCTGCTCCAAACCAGCTCCATAATGGCAAACATGGGTAGCGAACTTGGTCCGTTTTTGTTCAAGTAAAAACACCGATGACCCCTTGTCCAAGCCGCCATGTCCCTGAGAACTCTTAGCTGTTACAATTCTGCGAAGCCTTTTCTTTGCGAGGACTTGATTGCATAAAGTTCGTGGAGAGAAAAGGCAAACTATAGGGTCAATTTCTCTGAAATTCCTGACTCGGCTAAGAACTACCCATCCGCTAATGGTGAAATACATATACGTGAATACTAATATATAACTTTGACAAGTTTGGAGTTTACTTTTCTGGTATGTCTAAATAATTAACAGAGAGATTAGATTTTGTTTTTGATTACCGGAGAATGATACCGCTATTTGGGATGCTTAGAGAAGAAAACCGACGATTACACCTTAAATGTCCAATTCAGTTTTTGTAATCGCTGGTCAATGTTTTGTCCGGTTGTAGAAAATAATTGTTTTAGTTTATTCTTTTAGGTAGTTGTTGCGGATGGTGTTTGGATAAACATGACTCGTACACATAAAGCATTTGAATCGAAACTTCAGAGTGAATTCAAGGTCATAAACAAATCAGTGAGGGCACTGAGAGATAGAGATGGCTATTTGACGGCGAGAGTAAATGAATTGAGAGTGAACCAAACACTGGCCGAGCGGATTAGAAAGAGATTTGCGGAAAATGTTACACAGCTCGAGTCACGTGTTCAAGAGCTTAAAAAATCCAGTATAAATATGAGCAGTAGAGCTGGTAGCCTGGAGCGACGTTACGTCAGGATGAACTCTTCCATGAAAACACTGGAAATGGTGAATGATGCACAGAATGCTTCCTATACTTACCTTCAGTCTCTATACAACAATTTAAGAGGTTCTCTGGCGAACGTAAACTCAACGTTTTATAAGGTGAGAAAATTAAAAGCTATCAAATAATTACAGGAAGCAGTGAGGCCCAGTGAGATCCGGGGATCCTAGGTTCAAGGCACGTTCTGATCACTGCTTGAATTTGTTGCTGGTAGTCCCTGGCTCAACTGCTCAGCTACACTTGTAAATAGCCAACTGGTTTGCCTCCGGTCAGTTGGGAGTCTTAACAGTTGTTGTCGTTACGTTCTGTCGTTACGTTAATGGTGTTTCATTGGCCCTGAATAGTCCCTATGGGGAGAAGTCAATTAAAGTATGTAAGTATTACCCAAGTTAACTAAGACTGGAAGCACCTATTTTGCTCGAAGAGTACTATGCCTGCACTTTCAATGAGTGCTCAGCAAAAGATTTCGTGTGTGTTGAAGTACGAACAAGCATTATATGGGGAATCGTTATTACGTGTCCACTCACTTAAGAAACCGGTGCCTTTTTATCGTGCTATGAAATACAACCAAACACTTACAATACTATCTTAGCTAAGCAACACAACCACAAACATCATCACCAACAATTGAAAAGATGAAAAATTCTGCTTATTTATCAATGAACATGGCCAATTCTTATTAAACGTTATTACATAACATCTGCAGTGCAATTCGTGGGTTCGAATTCGTTAAAACCACCTGAATTTTTCATGTGTCTATTAGAAACAATTGCTTAAGGACGGCGCCTACTAATTCAAAGGTATTTTTTGCGCGGTTTGCTGAATATGCGGAAAAGCAAATCTTGGCAAGTGTCATTGAAATCCAAAAAGAAAATTGGGGGTAACCACTCATTTTTCGAAGATAATTAACCTGACTGATTAACCTGTATTTATAAGCACCACCTAAAACGAAATCCGAGTATTTCTGGTAGTAGGCACCGTCCTTAAATTATCCAGATGAGTGCGAGGATTATTTCTCCTCAAATTTTGTTGTTATATTAATAGACTTTCACTCAACAAAACGAGCATAGTGATTGGTTGATTCTTGGTCACCTGCCCCTGATCAAATTCAAATATATTCCGACCGGGATACAATTCCGCAGTTGTTGCCCTCTCCGGATGTTTTGCTGCGATTGTTGAAGGGAAAGTCTAAATATACAACAAAGCACTTAATGTCTGGTCCCTCGGAAAACTAGTTAGTTCTGCTTTCCTCGGAATCCTGCGGACTCTGGGGAAACAAAACTAGCTGTTTCCCTCGGGACCATGCATTAAGTGTATATTGTCTAACCATGCCAATGATGACTCGCGATAACATGAGTCCTGATGTTTTAAACTATTCGTCAACTTTACACGTGAGGTATGACAATTTCTCGCGTTTGTATTCCTAGCCTAGGCAATCAACAGGCTTCGATAAATGTAAACACCGCCAAATCGATGGAACATCAATGACAGTAGGAAGCACTGCATACGCGTATTACCAGGAACCACCGGTAAATGTGCATGCTTTTCATGGCTGAGCTAATACACCTTATTCCGAAATGGCCGCCATTTAAATATCCTTTTGTTTTTATTAAAATTAGCCATTGATGCCTTGTTCTTAAGCTTAGAATTCAAAAGAATATTTTATCTTGAAAGAGGCAACAAGGACCAATTTGTATGCGCATAAATCAGCGGCCATTTTGGAATAAGGTGTATGCTTAGCATTAACCAGCCTGCGAACGCAGACGTATTTCCGGCGGTCGTTTCTCTTCCCCGAAAAATAGTGTATGCGAAATGGAACTGCAAAACGATTTCTGTGACGTAAAATTGTTAGCCAATCAGCATTAGGCTCCTAAATCTCCAGAACCAACACGCAAGGAACACGCAAAGTACTAGCGCCTTGTCCACGTAAAAACAAGTCAGACAAATGGCGGGTATTATGGAGGATATTAAACAAGATTTTGAGATTTTCGGTATCCAAAAGTTAAGGAAAAAGTATCCAAAAAGTATCCATTTTCGGTATCCAAAAGTTAAGGAGGATACGATCAAGTTTGTTGCGGCCGAGAAGAACCCATTACCAATTCTTCAGTTTGGATTGTTTTACTAGAATATTCTACATTAAGATGTCCTTTGGTCTCCTTTTCTCTGACTCTGAAAGAGACAATGCCTTCAAATTTAGCGCCTTGAGTTTCCGCTTTAGGAAGCGGTGTTGATGTAAATATTTATACATTAAGCTCTCACTGAAACTTCCAAAGGCTTTTTTATCGACTTTTTGGGGTCTGGGTGGTGCAAAAACAAGAGCTAGGATCGGTGAACGGCTAAGAATCTCCATCGCGGCAGGTACAAAACACAGGTTACAGGTCATTGTTTACCAATACAGAAAGTATCCTAAACATCGATTAAAGCTAACCCTAGGCCTAATTAAGCCTAAACGAAACGTTTTAGACCTAATGTTAGCATTACGGTTAGGGTTGTTTCTGTATCAGAAAAACATTGACCTGTGACCTGTCGTCTCCAACGCAATCCGAGTTATGCATATTCTAGGGCTTATAACGGCGCTCAGGGCGATTTTACTGGTTGCTTAATTTCAGAATACTTTTTCTACTTCGAAACATCCGTGCAAGCGTCACCAAAACTCAGACAGTTCTCCGCCTCCAGTGCGCTGAAGAGTAATGTCACCGTTAAACTGCCTTTTAATGTAGTCCTCAAGCTCGTCCACTTAACCTACGGCATTCTTGTATCGTATCAGTCAACAATAGCATTTCGTGCGGCAGAAAGCCCACAGAAATCGGCTCGAAGTATCAAAGAGGAGATGTCCAAAGCATTATCACCAATACATTTATCTTCTCCTTTGCAACCAAACATTTTGTCCGGTAAATAATGCAACATTCGCCACGGCCGGGAATCTCAATTCTTTGACGTTTCACTCAAAGTTGTTCTTTTCAAAGGTTCGCGGGAGACAATGATTACACGAATTGCGCGGAGATCACTCGACTCTCTCTTCTCTCATGCAACGTGATTAGCCGAAAAAGAAAATTGGTTACGTCACGAAAATCGTTTTGCAGCTCGATTTGGCAGACGCTATTTTTTGGGGGAGAGAAACGACCGCCTTAAATGTGTCTGCGTTCGCAGGCTAAGCATTAACATGATCATCACACAGCTATAACCACAGGCGGCCCAGACGTTGTTTGTGATTTATATACGTGACAGTATTGCGTTACGTTTTGAGCCATTTAAGAGAATGTATGAAACGATTCGAAAATCGCTCTAAATTCAACTTGTAGTAAAGGATTTAAATAAAAGAAACTTACTTTAGTCTGCTCTTGTGTTATTTTGAAGTCTTTGTGGCAGCTGAGGCGTTCTAAAGCCATTTTGACAATTTAAACTTTTCCAGGTTTGCTCTCCATTAAAGTGAAACGAAAGGCTAGAGACTTGGTCGGCCGACGGTTCGAACTCGAAGCTCCATAAATTCCACTAAAATGCTCGGAGCTCGCCAAAATTTCCTCACGGTAGCCATCGATAATTCTTTTTTCTAGTTACTTTGCCTCGGATCCCAAAGTTTATCTTATCCGCCCGAAAAACGCTCCTTTTCGAACGCTGGCTGCCCATTTCTGCTTCATTTTGATCCGTTACGAGTGATCTTGGCCACGGATTTCAAAATCGTTGGCTTAGCGACCACCTCCAACACGACAAAGTCGCTCTCAACCGTAGGAAGGCACAGGTCAATTTGCTCTATGCAAATTGAACCGTATCAGGGTCCCTAGGGAAATTACACCGGAAACGGCGGGAAACACGCCGCTTGCAGACCAGTAAAATGAGTCAAATATTACTATGCTAACAAGACAGTTGCACGTCGTTGCTGTTCGTTGGTCAGTTCTACTCGAGAGCACTATCTAGTGGCATTAATTTTTAGACCTTTTGGCATTCCCATCTCTGCCCACCAAAACAGTGCTTTTCAGCGCTAAAATCGCTCAGTAGGTCTCAGAAAAACAGTGCTTTTAAGCGCTAAAATCGCTCACAAACAGTGCTTTTCTTTAGCGCTTAAATTGCTCAATATAACAGTTCCACTGAGCTCTAAAATTGTTCGATAAAACAGAGCTTAAAGGTCTAAAAATTGATGCCACTAGATAGTGCTCTCGAGTAGAACTGACCAACGAACAGCAACGACGTGCAACTGTCTTGTTAGCATAGTAATATTTGACCGTGTTTCCCGCCGTTGCCGGTGTAATTTCCCTAGGGACCCTGATACGGTCCAATTTGCATAGAGCAAATTGACCTGTGCCTCCCTACGGTTGAGAGCGACTTTGTCGTGTTGGAGGTGGTCGCTAAGCCAACGATTTTGAAATCCGTGGCCAAGATCACTCGTAACGGATCAAAATGAAGCAGAAATGGGCAGCCAGCGTTCGAAAAGGAGCGTTTTTCGGGCGGATAAGATAAACTTTGGGATCCGAGGCAAAGTAACTAGAAAAAAGAATTATCGATGGCTACCGTGAGGAAATTTTGGCGAGCTCCGAGCATTTTAGTGGAATTTATGGAGCTTCGAGTTCGAACCGTCGGCCGACCAAGTCTCTAGCCTTTCGTTTCACTTTAATGGAGAGCAAACCTGGAAAAGTTTAAATTGTCAAAATGGCTTTAGAACGCCTCAGCTGCCACAAAGACTTCAAAATAACACAAGAGCAGACTAAAGTAAGTTTCTTTTATTTAAATCCTTTACTACAAGTTGAATTTAGAGCGATTTTCGAATCGTTTCATACATTCTCTTAAATGGCTCAAAACGTAACGCAATACTGTCACGTATATAAATCACAAACAACATCTGGGCCGCCTGTGCTGTAACGTACTTTCTTTTGTGAAAAAAAACAAATTCGTAAAGAGACTGCATCTGAAAGAATAATCGACAAGTTCTTGTCTGAAAAATAAGGTGACGAAGATGTGTGTGTGTGATGCTAACTCGAAAAAAAACCAATAAAACAAGAATATGGAGGTCTGCTCTCTATCACGATTAACCCTGTTGAAATTTTCAGTTGAAAATTATTGTTCTATTTGATTCTGGCCTTCGACACTTAAATATTTTACAACACTTTGGTCTGAATCATTTCGGAAACCAATTAAATATGCCTTGCCTAACTTGGTTTTTTCTCATTTTTCAACAGAATACGAAAGCAATGGGAATGACATGTTCGACAGATTACGCCCAACATTTCAAACTCTCTTCAACGAGTAACTCGGGTTATAAATGTGAATGTAATGGGAAATCGCCATTTTCCGACAAAAACAAGATAACCTGTTTCCTACATGTGTGGGAATGTCCACTTTGAGTTGAAAAGATCTTGTCTGCTTTCAGGCAGTATTACACAGGACAACTTGCGACAATGTTTTTGTTTTGTTTGCGAAAAATCGAACACAGTGTAACATGGTCCCGAGAACAATTTTTCGTGCAACCTTTAGACTCGGTAATATGTTGCGAAAACGATTCAAAAACTTGCAACATGTCGCCAAATCAAAAGTTGCACGACAACTTGAAATCAACAATGGTGCGCGAAACATCGTTGTGGCAAGTTGGCCCGGTAACACCGCCTTTAGATGGAAAGAAAGCATTCACGTCAATTACAAGAAATCCACACTCTCCTGTAGAGCACGATTCAGTGAGCCATCGAGTTCTTTCGGATAGTTTTAATTATTTAGAAAGCATCTAATATTTAATCGTCGCTATTCTATTAGGGATTCAAAGCCCTTTCACATCGACTCAGGTGTAGACCGATGATAATAATGTGGTTAGACCGCAAAGTCGTGGCGCTTGAATGAATAAGGCAAAAAAAATTGATTGAAAAGCTATTTTCTTTCCAAAATGAACACTTATATTTTACCCGAGTCTGGACTGTTTTAACTCGGATTACCGTTTTTGTCTCTACGTAACTGTTGTTCGTAGATACTAAAACAAGGAATGACCTACAACGACCTACAGTGATCCACTGGGGATGAGTGGGGTGTAGGCAGGGGCACCCAACGAGAATATAGTTCAAACCCACTTAAGCATAACATTGTTAAACGTATTTTAGTATTTGAACGGTAGATTGGGCCTATTTTATCCCCTAAAAATTTTTCATCTGTTCGGATTCCCTAGCTGAAAGTTTAGTGATCCGAAAATTAAAGGGATCAAAACTTACCTTTTCGAAAATTTAAGCCAGAAAAAAGGCTCCCGAAAATTATACGTGACCTTTTTAGGGTAAAAATCCGTTAAAAATGAGCAATTATACCATGTTTTAGATGTTCTAAAATCCTAGGACAGGCAGGCCCTAACCGAGAGGCTTTCTCCAGTGTCCCCAATTAGCTAGAACGACTACACACTTAAATAAAGTTCCTTTCCTACAGTGACCTACAGTGATCTACAATGACCTACAATGAGGTACATCATGAGATAAAATTAGCTAATGATCTGTAATGAGCTAAAACAAAAGATAATTTGCAGCTGGGAGGGCACTGCAGCATGTTTGCAGTACAAAGGTTAAAAACACTCCACTCTGCTTTGAACCAATCAAAACCTCGTTGCTGTGTAAGCTGAAAATTTTCATTGTGCACTCTGAACCAAAGAAAACATTCTGGGAAGAATAACTTATTTATAATCTTCTCTTCGTATTTTCTTGCTCTAATTAAGATTTTATCGTTGCCAAGCGAACTGTTGATATTTGTGCATTTGCATTTTAGCTTTAAAACAAATAAAACGAAAACCACGCAAGGGTCTTTTCGCAGTTCGTTTCTGCCTTCAAGGCCACGTGCGTAATTGCTGTCGTCATTTGGGCTGTCATGCAATGGACTAAACGCGTTGCGTGACAATGCACAACGGATGTTTTCCGCTCACCAAACTCTTCACCCTGATCCTCTTTTGTCTTTCTCTTTCGTTGTAAGTTATTTAAGTGGGCCATTGTAGCTCATTGTAGGTCAGCTAATTTTAGCTCATAATGTACCTCATTGTAGTATGTTACCGTAAGTCATTGTAGGTCATTGTAGATCATTTGAGGTCATTCCTTGTTTTAGTAACTACGAACTGTTGTTTGTAAAATGTAGTGCTAAGATAAACCCATTTTAAGCGACTCTAAGGGTCCTCTAATTCATGGTAAAAAAAGAGTTTCTGCCTTCAGGACTAATTTTAGGTGCAATATCTACGGGATGATAGTCTATTAACAAAAGAACTGTGCAACGTTAATAAGATTCAAGAATAAATTCAGACGAACAAAATTAACGACGAGGTTCACACGAGAACCGATTATAAATAACCGCGAAATTGAGGCAAGCGAGAAGCTAGGGGTTACACATACCCAAAAATATGAAGGTTGTTTCAGTAGAGGCTGTATTTAATTTAAACCCGCTGAGTGGTGTTTCGTGCTAATTGTTGGCTGATCAGTTGAATTAGGGATACGAATTTTGTTCTTAATGTAGGCTTTTTGCCATGTATAACAACGAGTAAATATTCTTCTATTTTTAACAACTTAAAATATTTTGTACAAAAAAAAAAAAAAGCAAAACAGGCTTGAAAAAGTGAATGAAATCTTTGATTGACAATCGTACAATAGCTATTAATCACGTCAAAATATTGTAATAGCTCCTTTCATGATTTTAAATGCTTTGTGCGGTTTTTCTGCGCAACAGAGAATATTCAATTCACAATTACTACATTCGAGAGGGAGTGCTTGTGATGATCGCCGGACGATCAACTGTTTGATGCAATACTACTGATGGAGAATTCAAAGGGGTTTTTTCGTGGCGAAAAACGCATGATTGATTTCATGAGAAATACCATTATGTCGACGGTCAAATTCGAGTTGGAATCCGGCCATGTACCTGACGTTCAGGAACAATCTACAGTCATAAGTGACGTTTATCTTTTTATTTTAATACACTCAAGGAAATTAAGCGGTTCTGAAAGGACTCTGTAGAGTACCAAACAAGTTACTATGGCAATCAAGCTTGTACAAGTAAGATTATGTCAATTAACTTAATGTGAAGTATAATTTCTCAATAAAGAAGAGTAGCTTTTACTTCCTTTTTGAATTTTGATATGAAGTAAAACACACCACTCGAAAGATTTAGTATTGGGCTTCGTAGGAGGGGTAAACAGGTGATCTCGAGTGCAATTTGGAATAATTGAGCACAAATTAATTGATTTTTTTCAAAGACGTGGCTCGTGATTATGATTATTTTCCAAATTGCACATGAAAAATCATGGGATACTTATCAATATTCACTCACGTGACCAGCAGCCATATTGGATTGCTGAAACAAAAGAAAGTATTTGCATAAAAATGGAGTTCAATTCCCAGAGGATTAGTTTGGTACACCAACATGGCCGCCGTGACGTCATGTGAAAACGCTCTATACGCGCTTTTTTGTCGGTCCAAACGGGAGCCGGGCTGGAAATGCCTATGCTACTCTCATTCTGATATCGGCCAATGAGATCCTGAGGATTCCTAAGGATACCATTTCAATGCTATTGTTGGTGCGGAGTTTTGTGCATGAGCTTTGAAGTTCTGCAGTGAACGTTTGACGTTTGGAGATTTTATTTTACAATGGAAGAAGTCCCAAATTTTCAGCTTTTTTGTATTTACACAACGAGCAACTGGATGAAATTGACCAAAAGGATCGAGCGAAAAACACCAAAATAGCAACATTGAGTGGGGAGTGAAAAAGCTGGAGAAATGGTGTGAGAAAAGAAAAAATACAAGGAATCTCAAAACAGAAAGTCCAACTGCGACAGTTCTTTGCTGAGTTGAAAATAGAAAAAGACCAAGCATTAAGGACGGTGCCTACTATTGTTATTGCGCATACGTTCTGCGCATCTCCAGATGCTCGGATTTCCTATCGGCAGTGCTTACTAATGCAGGGATATTTTTGCGCGGTTTAAATTTATGCGGAGAGAGCAGAACTTAGCAAATGCTCTTGGTATCCAAAAAGAAAATTGGGGGTAACCATGCATTTTTCAGAGATAATTAAGCTTTAATTTGGAAAGGAACGCCATACATTGCTTTGTATTTTAAAGCTTTCTGCTGATGTTGTTGATTAATTATATTTGAAAAATGTGGGGTTTACCCCGAATTTCTTTTTGGATTATAACAACACTTGTTGAGATCTGCTTTTCCCGCATATTCATAAAATCGCGCAAAAATACTTCTGAATTAGTAGACACCGTCCGTAACTTCCAAATGCATTGACTGGAATTAGAGCGGTCATTCCACCGTCATTTAACCTGTGCTCCACTCTGCCGAAACAAAAATATTTTGCACGAGAGCGAATTCTTTCCTGCCAACAAAATGTTCGGAGCGAAGGCCAAGCTATTTACGAGAGAAAACAATGCGAAACCAAAACACAAATCATCTACAGGAGCCATGCAAAAATTTAATCGTTAGTTGAGTTTATTTGTTTTTCGTTGTGTTTTCATTTGTTTTTTGAGGTAACGTTTTTTCTTATTAAATGAATTTGCACGATTTGGTGTTGTGTACTAATAATAAGGATAATCACATGACTTGTCGGGAAAATAGTTTGTTTGTGTCCCTCATAGCATCATTTGCGTCCGAGCGGAGCGAGATAAGAAACCGAAGAAAAACCTCTTCATTTAAAAAAAAAATCTTTGCTAATTCCTGCACGAGGGTTCAAAGGCCGGGACACACTAGGCGATAAATCGCTGCGACCTGTCGCGGGGACAGGTCGCCGCAACAAATCGCCATGTGTGACACGGTTAATTTCATGAAAATCATTGTCGCTGCGGCAGAAATTTGTCGCCGCGATCAGTCGGTTTGAATTCGTGCGCCTAATCGCAGCGACAAAATTAGCGAAAGCAGCTTGTCGCACCGTGTGTACACCTCCGGCGACTAGTCGCTGCGACAAAATATAAATGAACCAATGAGAGACCGTCATATGGTCAGCCATATTGAATTTGAAAACTACAGTTTACATTCCCCCTTATACGACATCACTGCGTGTGCACCAAACAGGCATCGTGTTGCAGCGACTTGTTTAACAGGGAGTACACACGGAGCAACTTGTGGTAGAGACTTGTCGCTGCGACTTGTCGCCTGGTGTGTCCCGATCTTAAACCATCCAAAAGTGGAATTAAGTTCACATGGATATCACTGTAAGCCCGATACAAATGTCAACTGTCTCAAAGCTTGGGGAGGGTTTGAAAAGATAACAGAGAAAAACTGGGTTTACGAATTGATATTGAATTGCTACCGGCAGAATACTAATAGATCCATTAGTGTTTTGTATATGATGCGGAACACCCAAACCGGTACATATCGGTTACAATACGGTCGCGAATATTGTATTTAGTACATGTTTGGCTCCCAACTTTATTTTTAGTTGCAACCAGAGGATGGATTGAGCCTCAAAAAGGCCGAGATGTGCCCTCTAGGGACTTTTTGGGTCCCTGAACTGTGAGAAGGGCTTAGTTGCTAAAGAAATTGTGATGCTGCGTCGACGGGAGAGTCAAACACGAAAATTTGCTTTTATCGAACGAGTCGATGAAGGGTAAATAGCCAACGTGAAAAGATTAAATAGCTGACGTTCCGAGCATTGGAGCGACGAAGACCTATTTGTAGACTCGATTTCCGCCGCTCACTAAGCCAGGTAGACTCAGTACTGCACGACTGATACCACAACGCGAAATGTATTTTTAACGATATTTCGGCTGGCCAATACCAGGTTTATTTGGAGATCAGAACTCTATCCACCGGATAAATCACTATCCAGCGGATAAACACCAGCAAGACCAATTGAGTCATCCAGTGGATAGCGCTCAAAACTGGCTTTATCAACTGAGTTGATGGATCATTTGAGATTTCTGGTCAAACGAGCACGTTTACCATATACCGAGTACGACCAAACAATCGTACACGATCAAACTACAACCGAGGACGGTGTTTGAATGCACCACGGTTAAAACAGTGGTGTCTCCTTATCGAGCTCGATTGCTTTGGTCGACCTTGAATCAAGTTCCATTGCAGCTCGGTTGAATTTGAGTGAAATAGTTAAAAAAAACTTGTGTTTACTACTAATCGAACTCGATTGCTTTGGCCGGTCTTGAATCAACTTCGATTGCAGCTCGTTTGAATTTGAGTAAAAATAATATGACGCCCAACTTCGAACGAGGTGGGTTTTGGAAGCCAGTCACTTTCCATAACAACTTCGCAGTGCTTTGGTCGCACGCAAGGTATGTTGCTCAAAAACGTTATCCATCTTTCATTCAAATAAACGCTTTAGCTGGAGCTCACAACATGTGGCGGGGCGTGTCTTCGTAATGAAACTGTTTTAGCCATTAACTTCGATCGGTGTAACAAACCGTTATACAGGCTAGAAATGATGCACTTCGTCACCAGCGCAAAGTGAGTGAAAGGCTTCAAATCTTAAGTTTATACTGTAAAAGGTATTTCCTTCTCGCGGTGACTGAAACTGAGGGGAATGCATGTGTAGAGCTCGCATGGGTAGTTTGACCTTTCCCCAAAAAAATTCTTTGAAGTTTAAAACTTATCTCAGAAGGATTTTAGGCAGTTTTCTATTTCTTCATATGATCTTTAATTCAGGACACTTTTTTTGACATAGGAACTATAGCCCCATGCACAACTATAGCTCACTTATTGGGGAAGTTAAAGGGGAGTTAGTAAACTAAGTAAAAATGAATGGAAATAAAGTAAATGGGGAAAGCATTTTCAATGATCATGACGGTAATTTGTTTATTACACATATTGTGAAAATTGAACATATTCAGTCTACTGGAAATACGAGTCATTTTTTTCCGATACCGCAAGTTTACATACATAACAGCAAAAAATTCAAGAGATAAATAAAAATCAATGCTTTCTAGACGAAATTAAGATATTTAACATAGTAAAGGTTTGCCCCGGCCGGCTTACACTTAAAAGCCCCATTATATATAACTACCATCGGAATCAAACTAAGTATCATTCAGTAATCAACAGAGCACTGTAAGATGCCGCTTGTAAGTCCTTCGGTTATGGGCCCACGTAATGAAAACAATAAAAGCTAAAATAAACATCACTTAGAGAGAATATCCAATAATAGCTTAGTGGGTAAAGTGTGATGAAAATAAATCGACTTATTCGTGCAAAGGCGATTAACAAAGGACATGATAGACGGAAAACCTGACCATGTTTCGATCCAGATCAACACGCGTTGTATCAAAACGGCTTTACAGTGTAATTGATTTTTGAAATTGTTTTCTTAAAATTCCTGTCTTTGGTCCTCAATGGTAAAAAAACCCCTTAGTATATACCTCATTACGAAGCTCTATACGTCCAAGGTTTACTACGGCGACAGATTATTATCTAAAAAGTTTACTAGTTGAAAAACTGTGGGCTAGATATTCTTTAGTTGTTGTTCCATAGTATTCCATGTCATATACTCAAATAATAAATAATAAATTTAATTTCCAGCCGTCCGTTTTCGTCAACAAAACCATTGGCATGTACGTCTGTACCCCACATCTCTCCTT
>NC_090871.1:37338392-37350892 GCF_036669935.1 Montipora foliosa | reverse complement strand
AAATTTAATCATAAAGCGAAGGTAAAATTAACCAGATGATGATGATGATGATTATTATTATTATTCACACTTGAATTTCCTAACTTGCTTCCCAGGCCAATTCCCAGGCCAATTCCTTACTTTTTGTGGTGGGGCCACCACAAAACGAAGGGAAGGAACGAAGGTGGCTCTACTGGTACCCTTGCTAACCATACGGAATTTATCAACTGTTGCAGTACCACAAAGGGAGAAGGGCTGCCCGTGACGCATGGGTATTCGGAATAGTGTCCCTAGAGCAAAGTCCGGCCAAGGGCTATTTTCAAGTGGTAGATAGAAGAGATGCAGCCACTCTTTTACCTATTATACAGCGCTGCCTTCTACCCGGAACGGAAGTTCATACAGACGATTGGGCTGCTTACACTCGATTGGCTGCCTTACCCAACGTGGCAGTGCATCAGGTTGTAGTTCATGCTCACAATTTCGTAGACCCAAGGACAAGTGTGCACACCCAAGAAGCGGAGTCTGCCTGGAGTCAGTTGAAACTTGGCCGGAACAGAAGGAAAGGGATTCGTCGAGAGGATCTTCAATCGTACCTTGACGAGAAGATGTGGCGACAGTGGAGAGGTGGCAGCTACGATGCTGTAACGGATAACTTTCTTGCCATTTTGCCTCTACAGTATCAAACAGCTACACCAGTCGACTGAATTATCATTTAGTACACTCTTTTTTTGTAAGAACGTTCAGGCTGAGATTAATTACATTCTTAACAAAGGTAAAAGATATGTAAAACTGTATGTAGTTTTGCAGGTCTCAAATACTTAAGGACGTTTTTCTTAACATTAGCAATGTGTTTATTGGATGATACATGGAAGAGCCACTCAGTTTGTAGTCGAATTTAATATAATTCATAACGTTAAGAACGTTTTCGAGCTCAAATTCAGCGAACAAAAAAAAACCGAAACGTTCGGCCTCCACCACAAAATTATACGTTCTTATAAAAAGGAGTGTATTACGTCTTATACGTCTGTTTCCAAAACTCTCCATGAGACAGCCCGGATATCTTAGTCGCGATTTACTCTTGTGCATACAGTTATTAACTCCAACAGTATCATAGAACGACGTCAAAGTAGACATGTTGGGATGATTTGAGGGTATTTAAATGCTATCGTCTTTGTACTAGGAATTCCGAATTCCGGTGGCCAAGAAGATCTGTTTCTCATTCCCCAACACCAAGATGCATTACGGACATTAAACCACTAGGTATCACGGATTATTGATTTCGTTAATTAAATAATTTGTTCCACCAGGACAAAGATAAACCATACGGGCCATTTATGGATGACTTTCTCTGGGAGCTTTGTGTAAGACCAGAATTGAGAGGATTCAAACACTGTTTTCAGTTTTGTCAAATTATTGAGTTTTGAAAACCACTGAAATGCCGTGTAATGGTCTACAGCTCTACGCTTGTGTGGCTGGCCGAAGTGCCATTTTACACGATTTGATCTTATCCTTGTTTATTCCCTTTATAGTTTGTGTCGATCCAAAATGCTGCAATGGATAGTTACAAGGTCTTTCGGAGGCATTCATAGATACGTTAAAAAATGCATTGTCTATCTCATATAATGTAAGTCAATGTTACATTAAGTGACACTTAAATACAGAAAGATAATGGTTTCTAAGGGGCCTTGTAGTCACAACGTCCTATCAAAAAGTTCGCATGGATGGTTCTATGAAGTAAGTAGCCCAAGTCCTCTGTCGTGCGTTTCATGCAGTGAAAAACACCTAAAAGCTCTAAGGAAACGAAAGGAAGAGGCGGTTTTTTCACCAGATGAGAAACGCCCATCATTTTTCGCGAAGTGTAGCATAGAGTTTTTATTTGGACAAAAAATGGAACTGACAGTTTGAAAAGTGAATCAAAGAAGGGCCTTATGACGCCAAAATTTTTTGGAGAAATAATTTCTTTTAAAATCCATCCTACAGATTTTTGTGTTAGAATGTTCTCGTACTATTGCGTTAAGAACTTGTGAAAAACAATTAACTCGCTGAGTTTTTAAGCATGTTCTGTTTTGGTTACGTCATTTACCAAATTTGTTTGTTTGTGGAACCAGACTAAGACACGTTAAATAGAACACACAAGAGAAATGAATATTTTAAGGGGTCCATAGTAACAGTTCGTTAGTTAAGAACCACCCCCCTTTATTCACGCGTCTGCTTGCTTTTGAAGTGCGCACCACTCTTTCGTCGAAACGATAAACTCTTGTTTCTGTTCAATCTTTAATCTAACATTTAACTGGTCTCTCTTCCTATATATCATCATGATTTTGCCGATCAGCACCAGTAATAACGACTTTTGGCAGCTCATTAAAACATGTGCAGTCCCTAGAAGGTCTGATTTTCCAAATTTAAAGCAACCACTATAGTTTCATTGAAATTTTCAGTTTGCATAGGAGAGTTAAAGTTCCAAGCTTCTCGCACTTCCTCTAAATCACAAAATGACCTAATAAAACAACTCCCCGTTGTCCGATAGAGTCTCGGTCAAATCCGCCCCACATAGGCCTACTCATTCTGAGCGACTCAAACATAAGCCGAGCTATTGAAGGTAAAGGACACTAATTAGCATGAACACCAGGGTCCGGTTGCTCGAAGCCTGGTTAGTGCTAACCGTTGGTTAACAGATATCAAAACCTATTGGTTTCCATGGTATTTAACAACGGTTAGCGCTAACCATGCTTCCAGCCTGTCGTTTAAGTGTATGCAATGCCAAGGAAAGCCTTCTTATACTCACCTCGGTCAGGCTCTTGAGGCCTGGTTGGGCTTGAGTCGCTTATGCATGTGAATCGTAAGCGCTTGTGCACTGTAACCCGTCCCGCGAGCCCTTACTTAGAAATGAATGAAGGAAGCGGCAATCGTTCAGCAGTGGGCTTTGGTGTTATGAGTGAGTCTTACGAACAGTGGAACTTTCGTGTAAACCAACGAGGCAGGTTTAGGGATGACACTTTTAACGCGTTCTTTTCCTCGTGTTAACAGCCAAGGAGTCATAAATGGCAGCAAGTTCCTGTCATATTCTCAAAATCCCCCTTGGCCTTGTAGGAAAATCATAGAGCGACCGTCGAAAAGTAGAAAGGTGTCCCTCACTTTATTGTAAAGAGACATTACGTGAGAGAGGAAATTGTCGTTGAAAAGAATAAATGATTTCCATAAGTCGACTAGTACTGATTACACCAGGTAAATCTCTTTTTCTTCACAGTCTTGGCCTTAATATACATCATAAACCAGTTCGAAAGTTTGCACCATCTGGTGAGGGTACCATACACCACACCCTTTTAAAAAGCAAAATGCTTGCCTGAAGGTTGGTTTGGGACAGGTAAAAGATAGCATAAAAATACTGATCTTATTTCATATTCGCGACAATGCCGAAGTTACAGTCCCCTGAAAAAGGCAATTCGTTTTTTTACATGGAAATGGAAGTAAAGACAGGCGTCTATGGCCATAAATGTCGTGGTCACTGCCACCAGCAAATTATTGGACTTACTGGGATATTGCTCTTTTAGGTCTCGATGTATGGCGCTGTTTCGATGTATGCACCCAAAAATCGGGTTACAAGTGTCGCAGCTCGTTCGTTGTTGTTGTGACCTCAGTTCTCCTAAACACGACCCAAAGTCAGGAGCACCCAACGTCAATTTTCTAAAAATATCTGTGCGGAAGACAACTTGAGATCTAGAGTTTTCGGGACATTTGTTGTACAACTTTTTGCTTGCCTGCCTGTCCTAGGATTTTCGAACATCTAAAAAACGGTATAATTGCCCATTGTCACCTAGAAGTTTCGGGAGCGTTTTTTTCTGGCTGAAATTTTCGAAAAGGTAAGTTTCGATCCCTAAAGGTTTCGGGTCACTAGACTTTCAGCTAGGAAGTCCGAACAGATGAAAAACTTTTAACTTCTACCATTTTAATACCAAAATTCGTTTAACAATGCTATGTTTAAGTGGTTTTGAACTATATTCTCGTTGGGTGCCCCTGCAAAGTAATCTTGCCCGAGAAAAACCTAACTTTGTTAAAGCTTTCGGTTAAAAGTTTCAATGTTAAACCCATACATATAACGCGCCAAAATCACTTTTTTTTTCAGTTTCAAAGTTTTGAAGAAGTAACCGTAGACAATCTTCCTGTGTACGTTGGATCAGTGGCTTGATCTGATCGGCGTAGTTACAAGTTGAGCAGCTACATATTTTGAGCAAGAGCCAATACAACGTAGATTTGATTTTAATGGTGTACTGTATTTCGGCTGGCCAAACCAGCCTTCTTTAGGTACAATAGGGCCGTTTTATAAGAGAGAAAATAAGCCGCGGCTTACATAAGACGCAAACAGCCCCGTATAAATGGTACAAAATCTACGTTCACGGCTTTCTCAACAAGCCGCGGCTTATCCTGGCCTGGGAGTTTACACTCGTGTAAATAGTTCCTTTCGCGTATCATGTACGCCGCGGCCAGAGTAAGCTTATTTTCTCTCGTATAAACGGCCCTAATGAGAGTTAAGTACAATGACAGTCAGGTACAACTCTCATTGTACCTGAAGAAGGGTGGTTTGGCCAGCCGAAATGTAGTACACCACTAAAATGAAATCTACGTTATTTCGGCTCCAGAATATTTAGCTTCTTTCTTCGAGTATCGGTACAACAACTATCAGGTACAGACATTGAAACGCATTAGGCAATTAAAATGCAACGTTACGCAAGGGAAAGAGCAGGAAAATTGGAACCTACAAGATGAAAAATGATAAAAGAATGTCTAGCGCTTTTCGCTTTGCTCGATTTGTCCTCAACACGTAAGAAACTGGAATGGTTTTATTTTTTTCAAAAAAGTCAACCTACAATGTAAATTACTGGGAGAAACATATTGAGGAGATGAAAATTAGACTAGAATTTCAGAAATGTGAAATGATAGTGTTTAAGGAGGGTGGGGTTGAAGTGACGGGGAATGTAATCTAAAACAGTAAAATAGGATTAAAAACGGCATCGCTAAATGGAGGTTGAGTGCCCCGATATCCAGGAGCTTCCACTATTGGCAGGCAGCTCCGAGTAGTTGAGACTGCTGCCATGGCTGGCAAATCCTGGCAACCCAGCCACGAGCTCCCACGCAGAAGGGAAGAAGGCCACCCGTCGCACTGATACAGTATATATACAGTGGAAAAAAGGAGAGGGGAAGCGGGGGGAGGGGAGAGGAACAACCCAGAATTGACTATGCTCGAACGTAGAATGGTGCTACAACAAACAAGACGCACATGTGGACAACAAAAGACCGCTGACTGCATAGGCTGGCTCCACGCATGCACTGCCGCAGGTGCATGAACAAACAACGCAAAAAGCTAAAGAAATAGGCCATTTCCGAGTTCATATCTGCCTCCTCTTCAAAGCGAGTCTAAATGCGAAATTTTTGTGATGGTAATTAGTTATACTTTACATATGAATGAAACTTAATTGTCATAACAAAAACTTCGCACTAAGGCTCGCCGTGAAGAGGAGGTAGACATGAACTCGGAAACGGCCTATTATCAGTGTACGGCGTCAGTTCAGATAGCGTGGCTTAGTTTCGATTGTATCTGGAGGAGCGAAGACAGTTTGTAAAACTGGGGCATATGACATATGAGCCGAAACCTGTCAGGCAAGGGGTACCGCAGTTCCAGTTCTATTTCTCCTATTTGTGAATATGCCTCAACATTTGAACAACTCCACTATTGATATATATGCCGACGGTACCACCCTGCCCTTGAGTGCAAACTGGAATACATGTAATATCACTTCCTTAACTCAAGCTCTTTCTAGTGACCTTTAAAATGTTGAGAAATGGTCAACGGAAACCAAAATGTACATCAAAATCGAAAAGACTACAGGGTTACTTGTTACGGGAAGAAGGATTCAACATGAGCTCAGTGAGGAAACAAAAAGCTTAAGTCTATGCCTTGACGGCACAAATATCGACCAATTATCGCATCATAAAATAATTATTGGGTTAAATCATTGATAAAGATCTACGTTTTTAAGCACACATCGATGAATTATGTAAAATACTGTCAAAACGACTTGGACTTGTGAGGCATTTTACCCCTTATCTTAAACAAAAGCACAAGTTAATTTTTTATGTCGCTGTTATAAAGTCAGTTATGTTGTACCTCAGTCCAATTTGGTCATCTTGTAGCAAGGAATTGCTAGACAGAGGCTTATGGATGCAGAAGAGAGCTGCGCGCATTATATTGGACGCCAAAAGAACAACACACACATTAACTATGTTTAATGAACTGAACTGGACTCCATTCTTTATCGAGGCATATTTAAATAGATGTTCTATAGCCTTCAAGAGACTCGGGGCACAACTCCAAATTATATCAATTCTATATTAAAGACAATTCTGAGTTTCATAACCGATCCAATCCTTTTCCAAATTTTTTTTTTCATTGTCCTGTTTTTAAGAAAGACACAGGAGGCCGTACTTTCAACATACGAAAAATTAGAAATTGGAACGAGCTGTCTTGTGACCGAAAGAGGAAGAAAGATGTTAAATCGTTTAAACGGAAAACGGCTATGAATGTAATTGCGAGGCAAAGAGAGCCAGAAAAATTGACTATATTTTAAGTAGTTAACTAGCTTTTTTTAAGCAGGTCTGTTAAATAACTTGTTTTAGATAGTGAATAGTTTTTAAATAAGATGCTAGATAGTTCTTAAATATTTTTTTTTGCCTTTTTTTATAAGTGTCAAAAGTTGTAATATTAATTTTGATTTTATGTTTTATACAGGGCCACACGTTTACCGGTTCTTCATAACCGCCACGTTTTTACCTAACTGCCACGTTTTTACCCTCTTTAAATAACGGCGTTACTTAGTTTCTTAATAGAGGGGGACATTGGGGTGTATTAGAAACCGCAAAACTGAAGAAAAAATCATCCAAAACCGCAAAACCGCAAAAAAAATTCGACCAAAACCGAAAACCGCACACAAAACCGTCAAAAAGACGATACAATGTTGACAAGTGCGGCATACAGAACAAACTACGCTAAAATTTTATTTCATCAAAGTATTTGTGAATGTCATGGACTTGTCTAAAGCCTCCATATCTTTTAGTATCTGCTAAAATCATAGGCTTGATTTTTGCCGCTCTCTCGAGCCCAAATATGGTCAAGTATGGTAATAAACAGATACGTACTTAAAACAGGAGTCGAATATTGAACCTCACCGCCTCCGGGGGGGACTCCCACATAAAAAGGCGAGGGATTCTCGTCGGAAATGTTACATTGAACCCTTAATTAAAGGAGACCAATCTGGCGTGGCCCAGGCGTTTTTTGACCCCTAAAAGAGACCGTATTATCCTTAACACAGAACAATAAAAAAAAATAAAAAAAAAAAAGCGACTTCTAATGATGGCAAAGACATTATCATCTAATACTTTCGCCTGCGTGAAGAAATTTGAAAGTGTAAATATACACTTTTATATTTCTTCGCGCGCAACCCTAAGGAGATTTTCATTGCGTTTTGCCCAAAACACCCTACGTGAGATCAAAATCCGAAATTTACACCCCTAAGAGAGACGACGAACATCCCTCCCCTTTTTATATGGGGGTCTTCTCACCCCCTTACTTTGTTGTCCATACCGCGACGTTGCACCAAAGAGACAATTCGTCGATGTCCCTAATTCATCTCAGCTGACCCTGGGAGTTGTTGTCATCTGCAATGACTTCGTCACTACATTTATCAAATTCTAGCTGCCCTTTCTCAGAGTCACCAGCTTCTCACTCATTTCATGCTCGTTCAGATCTTCATCTTTTGGCGTTTCGCGGCTATAGAGTGTTTTCATGTGACGACTCCGGGAATTGAGCTCTATTATCACTCAAACGTTTTCTTTTGTTTTGGAGGAAAAACAAGGTTACTAATCACGTGAGGGAAAACAGGCATCTTGTACCCTATGGGACCTTACATTCTATTTATCGGGCCCTAGTAAAACCTCATTTCAACCACTGCAATATTCTTTCGGAAAACTGTGGAGTAACTTTGCAGGACAAACTGCAAAAACTACAAAACAGAGCAGCCCGTGTCTTGACCTATTCTAACTATGACGCTCATGTCAACAATTTATTTCAACTCTTAAGATGGAAATCCCTAGTCTCTCAAAGGCAAATTGAAAGAGCAACAATGGTATTTACGTCCCTACAGGGACTAGCACCTGGCTCGAAAATTGTCCATCGCGATTCTGGTTATTGTTTGAGAGACTCTGTGAATAAGGTAAATGTTCCGCAACCGCGCACAAACTACTACAAAAAACAGCTTTAGCTATTTAGAGGCGCAGTTTTGTGGAACATTTTGCCATTAGAGCTAAGGAAAGCAGAGTCCCTCAATCAATTCAAACGACTGATTAAAGAGGTTATCTAAGCCATTATTCTAAACACGGTATTCATGGAAAGCAGCTTTTATTGTATGATATTGAGTAAGATAGTTAATGTAGTTTACATAGTCCTATCTTTAAATTTTTAATTGTACATATTTTGTTTATATTGCTGATGAATTGCACCGTGGTTAAATAAAGAGTAAATAAATAAATAATACTATGATCGAGATCAATTGCCGCTCAAATCTAAGAAAAACCGGAACCCAAATAGGACAAAATAGAAAAACCCAAAACCACATCGTATAACAAAACCGAAAAACCGCTCGTATTTTTTACACAAAAAACAAAAACCGAAAAACCGATCTAAAAAATAGCGAAAACCGCAAAACCGAAAATCCCAATGTCCCCCTCTTCATAGACAACGCTGTACGAATCAAGACAGCACTCGGGTCAACAAGGAAAAACAATTCCTCTGACGCTTGGGGTAATCGATTCGTAATCTTTCCTGGCAGAGTTGATAGGCGGGATTAGCAAAAATCTGGACTTATTACTGGGTTGCCCAATCAGAATATGAGTGGGAACCTGTCACTCCCCTGCTAAGTATTGTCTTTGTGAGTAGTCTTGATAGGCTTCAAGGGCCAAATGTGAAAGTTTTATCCGGTGGACACAGAAGAATATTTAATTAACCTGCAAATATCAGGATTTGAAGTGGGAGATTACAAGAATGTGCAGTGTAAAAACCGTGTGGGGTGTAATACCGGTTGTTGTAGGGGCTCTTGGAAATGTTACTCAAACTTGTACAATGGATTGAAAAATTGCACCCTACTGGCAGAGCCTTTCTTTTGGGTACTCAATTAGGGCGTTATCGAGAAAAACTCTGCATGAATAGAGTAAGATCTTTATTAAGCATGCGCTGCTTGTTACCAGGATACAATATCGAAACCAGGCCTAAGTGCTTGGCTTCAAGCAGATCTTACCGCCATCGTGATTTTTCGTTGAATAGAGAGGGAGGAGTTCAATTACAACCATGGTTTTATAACTAAAAGGATGCTCGCACTAGAAAAAAAACTGGTTTGACGAGAGAAAACAAGGTTGACTAGTCCAGAAACTCGGCCTGCGACGGCTTCAAAGAGTTGACGCGATTCAGGCAGAGCCGCCTTTTCTCCTCCTCTGTACAGAAAAAGAAAAAAAGAGGCTCTGCTTGCAGGGTGGAAAAATTGGGGATTAGGGAAATAAATTGACTGTTGCCGTGTTAAATATTCTCCTTCTTCAGTGAGTGTTCTGAATGAAAATCCCATCAACTAGTTATCAGAGGGTCGTATGTAAGACCTATTGTGAGAACTCTGCTTTCTTTTTCCTTGGTTTGCCTGTGACATGCTGAAAATACATCTTTAAAAAATCCCCTAGTTGTTGATATGAAAATATCTCGAGCCGAAACAACAAGGCCTTTAAGTTACAAGTCATCAAGTAAATATTTGGCCTCTATGGTCAGAAACCCAAGATTAGATGGGCTCGTGAAATGGCCTGGGAGCCAAAAGACTTGGATCAAGAGACGGCAACGTCACAGCATCCAGCGGTATCCTGCAACAGTGTACTTCATTGCACTTTAAATCTGAAGCGATGAACATGGCACATTCAGAGGAAACTTACGAGCAACAAACTGAAGCAGTTTTGAGATTTGGCCTTTCTCCACCAACATCGACTCACTTCCTGCCCAACTAATAGCTTTAACCTTTAACAAAAATTGTAATTGCTTCTAGCTTACCTGTATAGAAGAAGTGACTGCATATGTTGTACAACGATGATATCTTTTGTTTAGGACTGAATTTTAATATATCGAACGCGGAATTACCCCACCCACCATTACCCTATGTCCCTATGTTTGGCTCCTTTTGTAACAAGTACAACCAGGAAAACCAGTCCACGCTCACAGAGTCTAGTTTACAACAATTAACTCAGAATTCGCGGGAACTCCATTTTTTTGTTTTGTTTCTATTAAAACAACACGTTGTACCAACACCGTCACTCTTTTGAATGCATAGCATATAAGTTCATATGGAAACCAGAAACTGTCCTCTATTAGCCTGCTTAGCGGGCGGGATTTTTTTTGCATGATTATTTAATGGTGACAATATTTCAGTGCGTGATTAAATAAATGAAACAAGTGGCAGTAAATCGATGGTTACTTCGTTGTTTTGGCCGCGAGCTAAGAAATGACTTGTCCACATTCCAGTCGCGGCCAACTCGCAGCCAAAACCAGCGTACTCGCGAGTGTTTAATGTAACCCTGCTATAAAATATCCCGCCAGCCACGCAGGCAAGTGCTCTATGGGCGGCCAACACCGCCCAAAAGACCAGATCTTGAAATGGCACAGAACAAACAGAATTGGTTTAGTGATGGTTTGCATAACGAAATAACTTGAAATGAAGTTGTCGAAATACAGAAAGTTAAGTGTTCAAAATTGAAAATTGAAATGGTTTAGATTGTTTTGTAATGTCTCACGACTGTGGTTCCCATGGGATTAAACTATTAAGAACCGGTCAAACGTTTATTTGGTATGAGTACGTATCGTTTTTCAATTAGACTAAATGACAAGACGACTCTCTCAGTTTCCCTCAAGATGACGAAAAAGCAACGATATTGACTTTAGTGACAGCGATTGTTCCTTTGGTCTCCAAAATGACGTGGA
Source organism: Montipora foliosa (assembly GCF_036669935.1). Taxonomy (NCBI): domain Eukaryota; kingdom Metazoa; phylum Cnidaria; class Anthozoa; order Scleractinia; family Acroporidae; genus Montipora; species Montipora foliosa. The sequence goes on along the minus strand of NC_090871.1, from coordinate 37,339,857 downwards.
GCTAGAGCTTTTTCAGGAACTTACGTTCCTCTTGACAAAAGATCCAAAGCTTTAGCAGACACATGTCGACTGCACAACATATGAAAAACCGGATGCTGTATGCCCCTTGGGGATAAAAACCGGTCAAACTTTTAAGCAATAAACAATGGGGTAAGGATCATTTTTCAATTACAAAGAGTGAATGATACGTTGCTGATCTCTCTTCCTCCACGATGGCTACAAGAAACGTTAGCGAGTCTAGTGATAGCGATGTTGCTCCTCGTCCCTCTCCCAAACGACACGGATCTAGAGCTTTTTCAAGGACTTTTGTTCATCTTGAGAATAGATCAAAAGCTATGCCAACCAGACGCGAGTTCAGCCGCCTCGAAGCTGCAGGAAGAGTGAAGCAGATCGCCTTCACAAAAAACCACGCGGCTGCCGATATAGAAAGGTTGCTATTGTTTCACTTTCCATGCTTAGTAGATCTGGACCTTACTCGGTAAGTTTAGAATTTGTGTGATTTCTCTGCGGATTTTATAGTGGGTCGCAAGCCCTGAGGGCAACCCTCCTACATTAACGAATTTAAAAAATTCCGCCAGCAATGCGTTTGCAAATCACAACACAAAGTACATGTAGTTATATGGCCGGCAAAAAGTAGTTTGATCAAACACTGATTATCATGTATAACAGTAAGTTGAACCAACGGTGCAACATTTCTGTTATATTTTCAAGATATTTGTTTGATTTTTTTCGTTTAAACAGTTTACGATTCATAACGTCTTACGACAAGGGCCATGCGATGAGCGTTGTATTTCGCCACATCCCCAGTGGAGAGGAAATAATGGCTCAGTTCACACAGGGTCCCAAACAAAAAGTTTACATTTATTGGAAAGGTATGGTAACTATAGGTAGTTGGGGATCCGCCTGAGAAACGTGTTATTTGATAAGCTCCGTTCAATAATTTAAAGTAGTTTTAGCCAAAGAAGCTATTTCAGTATTCAGTAAGTGAACTTTGAACCAAGGGACCTTTCCTTACCAGTACTTCGGCTGTTGGTATGTTCCGGCACTTATGTTAAAGGAATGGTAATTCAGGTGAATTACACGCAAATCAAGAACGATTCACCTTGAATTTGAAAACAGAGGGTTCGCTCAGAACATCGTACCATCTCCTCTCTTCAGTGAACATCATCTTAGCTCAATTTTTTAACGTCCTACAGTATTTATGACACATTTTTCCCTTGCTCCATCGAATCCTTTTGATCATGTATAAGAGTATCATAAAAGTAAATTTCTGGAACAATAATTATACCATAGTGCATGCACTTTTCGAGGGCACACTTGCCTTTAGAAAACCTCCATTTCCCTTTCTGCCTAGGCACAAAATGAAGAGAGCCTTGACACGTCACCACTAGAACGCAGCTTATTGATTAGAAATAATCAAAGTCAAAAATTCAATTCAAGCTGTTCAGATTGTGCAAAATAAAAG
>NC_090871.1:37320892-37330892 GCF_036669935.1 Montipora foliosa | reverse complement strand
TGTGATATTACAATATTTCTTTATAAAAACACACTATTGAGGTCTGGAATGTGATATTTTTATACCCATCAATAACCTCTATACTTACAGATACAGAAACAGATACTTGTGATGCTGTTTACAAAATATCATGGCGAGGGCCGCTCTTCACATTACTGATGAGCATCAACAAAGGTACACACATTATCTCACAAGAAAATTATCAAATTAATCTGGCATATTGGTACTTAATTTTGTTAGTTAATGAAGTAAAGTACAAAGTATCCAAGAGCATTGCAACAACATTAGAAAATCAGACTGGAGAAATACATTGTGAAACCCAAAAGTATTTTAGTAATATTCAAGACTTAGCAATTTGCCATTGAAGATCAAAATCAGCACAATATTTGTTTGAAACAAGAGGCTATACGTTGGAGTGAATTATAGTCAATTTTCTTTAAAGTTCACTAGCATTTCTGATCAGTTGATCTTCCACGATATCCAGGTAGAAGTCTTAAGTCCCAAGTCCCATGACTCCCTCCCATATATATAGTTACCTGCGATAGTTCACAACGTTTGTTCATATTAAGACTGTTGTCATGGCATTGATCACAATCAAAACCATTAAACAGATGTCGTTGGTGTGCTGGTGGAAAATCAATGTTATTAGCCCAGTAAGATGTGCTAAACCCATCCCCCTCTGTCCAAATTTGGAGATCTGTCTAACAAAGTAATTATACACTTGCTATACGTGTGTTGTCCTGCAAACTGGAAATGGGACAGTTTACTTTCACTAGCCATGTCAACATACCTCATAAAACCTACACAAAGAAGTAGCAGTGTACATGCAATAAGTGAAAGGGACCCCTTGCTACGTACACAGCCGATAACCATCCAAATTGTTCCCTGCTTTCATGTTAAGGTAGAGCCAACACCATAAACCATTGAGAGCGCAAATGCAAATTTGTTGTTGATCATAACCCTTGTGTTGCAGTATGGATATGTATCACTTCTCTTAATCAGTAAATTAGGGTAATGCAGCTATTTAAGTATCCTGGAGGAGCAGAGTTAAGAGGACACTTTGTGACGTCAATTGTCTGTATTCCAAGACACGAATTATGAGCAACAATCGACTTGCATACACTCAACGTTGATTATGATCAACTGAAGTATATATCAGGCTATCATACTCCATTCAATTTTATTCAATTATGGTTCTGTTCACATCTGCGAAAATTCAAATACAATACGCAGGGTAACCTCGCAGTGTGAGACAAAATGGCGCCGTATCGCGTGGCTGCCACGATTATCATCACCATCATGTGCTTGAGGCGAGAAGAGAACCAAGGATAGCTTCCGAGAATAGAAGAAGACAAATCCAAACCTTCGCTCCATAAAGCGATTAGAAGTTTCGTCTGCTCATACCACCACGTGCTCGCCATTCTGTTCAATTACGCATTGTAATTACTTCAAAACCCCTTTGAGGTTGTTTGAAGTAATTATAATCCAGTTATAATCAGGGACTGCAATTAGTTGATGTGAACCCATTTCATATTTAATTCGATTATAATTCGATCATAATCGAGGCCCTCAGCACAAGGACAAAGGAATAATTGATGGGACAGCCATATATGAATTCAGCCCATAGTCTATGAAAATAGTAGAAACAATAGACCTTTTTCGCTTGTACATTTTGTTTTCCCAATACAGATCATGTGATAATACTCATGAGGTTTTGGTCCTTTGTTTTTGTTCATTAAAAAGAGTGCATGCAGACATATTCATGCTCGCATGCGCTCTTTTAATGAGCAAAACAAAGGACCAATCCTCCTGAGTATTATCAAATGATTTTGTATTGGGAAAACAAAATGTACAAGCGAAAAAGGTCTATTAATAACATACCACCAAAATTATTTCTGGAAATCAACGTGAACACCAATCCTGCCACCAGCTCCCGCTCCGCCATGATTACTACTTCCTCCTCCATTTACATTAATCTCACCATGCCCAGTAATATTAGTTGTCTCAACGAGAACACTGCCCCCACTACCTCCCCCAGAATGACCACTTCCGCTCTTTCCTTGGGATGAAATGAGGCCGTCAAAGATGAAGATGTTTGCCAACTTGCCACCTTAAGGCGCCTCCACCTGATGTCATGAGCAAAAAAAATAGTAATAAATGAAATTAACAGCGTGAAACGTATATATCACAATAGAGAGTTTTGAAAAGACGTTTAAAATTGCTACCCAACGAAAGTTTGTTGAACAACTTATCAGCTCCAAGAAAATTGGTCGACTGTTTAGCACCTTGAACTTAAAACCGTAAAAGCCTGAAATATGAACGAGGCGAATCACTTTTCCCCATTATTTTTCCCCTTTATTATATACTTAGTTCTTTATTTTTCCTCCAAGCTAGGTTAGCTTTTTAGTTTTTTTTCTAGGGAACAGTGTACCTTGCTTATTATTATTATTTATTATTATTATTATTATTATTATTATTTTATTATTTGCTATTTTTTTTTTCATGATTCTCTATTTACGTGCGGTGGGAAAATATATTATTGTGTTGTTGTTAGTTAGAAAAGCGTAGTGCAAATAAAGGATTAAACGGTTGTCTTTCATCCTTGCGGAAATTATGCAAACTGAATTCCTTGTTCACTATTTACTCAGTTGGAAAATCTTGTCATTGGGATCCGAAATCGAACTGACCTGCTCCGCTGCTTCCAGATGTCTGTCCACCTCCACTACCAAGAGACAATGGTTTATAGACAGATCCATAAGCGCCACCACCACTGTGCTTATCATGAGTAGTCCCCCCTTGACCTCCGAAGCCGCCACCAGACCCTTTGTTCCCCGAAACTGGCCGATCCTGCACCCGGACCAGTGCCAGGCTTGTGACCAGCACCATCTAGCATCACCACACCTTTAGTTTCAACCTCAGCAAATGTGGAATAGAATATTCCATGATTTACTTTTACTGTTCCTTTGTGCAAGACTTCGAACAAGGATGACGTCACGGAGACAAGAACGTCTTTTTTCACGAACAAGGTCTATTAGACCACCTTGTTTGATGATTATGTGGGCGTAAGAACAATTGCCTGGTTGAGTAATTTCAACAAAGGTGCGGTTTTCTTTTATTGCAGTTTGTGCAGACGATGCAATCTTCAGCGTAGCTCCATCTTCAAGGAATAAAAAGTGTACCCCCAGTCATCTGACCATAAAGTTCGGATCGGACACCATGAACGTGGAACTCGGCCGGAAGAACAATTTCTGCTCCCTCGTCAATCCAATAGCTGCAGGGTGCTTCCGTTCTGTTGGTTCGGATTCAATAACCTCTACGTAGATCGTCTGATTAATTCGCAGATGAAACTGCCCGGTTTTATCCCCAATAAACTTGTGAGCTATTACAGTAACAAGGGTTTCATTTGGATGGTATACGATGAGTCTTGAATAACCTGTGAGCTCAACCTGAATGATTAGAAAATCAATAAAACCTATTTAGAGCGGTTTTCAATTAAGTGTCGAAAGTAATTAGCGAATTGCTTTGGTTTTGCATTACTTTACTCAGTGATTGGTTCAAAGTTCTCGCGCCACTTTTCAACCAATCAGAAGTTAAACCAAAACCAAAACCAATCGTGGCTCGCGCGTGCACATTTTTCCTGCGCTTTGTGTCGGCTACGTGTAATTACTTCGAGTTTTGATTGGTTTACTGGATTGTCTCTGTCCTTTTAATTACTTTGGTTTTGGGTTTTACGACACTCGATTGAAACTCTCTAACCTTCTAAGACCAATTAATGTATGCATTCCGAACACCCGAACTATTGTGGGGCCATGGATAAGGGATGTAGGACATAGAGCGCATAAATTTATCTGCAAAATATATTACTGCGACCTACATGAAAATTATGAGATTTGCACGAACCGAATACAGTTCCTATGACCATAAAAGTTATAACGATGCGATGAGCCCAATGTCCTTCATTAAAACACTCGCTCTTCATCCTCTGGTTACTTCTATAGGAAATGTTCTCGATTGAATCCTCATATTGATTATTTTTATGAAATGAAAGTTTGGAAGAGTATATACCAGAAATTCTGAGACATCTCTCCCGAAATTTGGATTCAAGAAAATAATTAATCTTCCAAAAACAGACTGTTAGGCTGGTATTCTTACGCAAATAGATGAGATGAATAGAATATGAATCTCTTTCATTTTGCCCTACTTTCATTACCTTTAAGCCGGTTACAAGCGAGCAATTTTTACTTGACAAGTGTCATTGACAATGTTCATATGCTCATGTGTATGAACGACAAGTTTTCCTTGACGAGTTTTGCCTTTACAAGTTTTATTTGCTGGTGTGAACGAATTAAAAAGGTTTCTTTGACAAGTTTTCACTGTAGCCAGCAATACAATTACACAGCGGATGACAAAACAACAAACCACGGGGCACCATTTTTGTTTTTGATCATGGCTCACGACAGAAAAAGACCGCTGTGCGCCCGCAATTTCTCAATTTTCTTGACATGTTTTCCTTGTCGGACACGTTAAGACGAGCAAATTCTGTAATGTGTAAGTAGTTCTTCTTGACACCAACAAATAAAATTTTTGCCAAGTCAGAACTTGTCAGTGAAAACTTGCTCGTGTGTAACTGGCTTTATACTGTAACGTCTTCGATTACAATTTTTTTTCTTTTCTGTGACCGCAAATACCAAGCATGCAGGTGAATGTCTTCACACTACCTACCCTGAATAGTCGTTCTATTCGCAAGTAGTCTGTGTTTGAAAACAGTTTATTGTTGTTGTTGCTGAGAGATCAAACACTGATTCCTCTTCTGTTCAACATTTTTTTTTACGAGTACATTGCAAAACAAAAAATGACGAAACGGAAAATTACCTCATCAAACTCGTAATCGGTTGTGCCTTCTTCCATCAAGACGGTTGCCTCAGGGACATTTCTTCCCTCATTATCAACGTGCAAGTAGGTGTGGTCAACCTTGAGGAAAGTAGTGTTTGTTTCTTTGCTGTATTTTAGAATGCGGTATTCCAGAGGACGAAAATTCTCCTCTTTGTAGACAGTTCCTGCTGGTGCACTATAGCTGTCGCTGCTAGGGTTTACCCCACCGCGATCAGTAAACTTCCCACCGTATGTGTATCTCCAGCGACAGTGTATTCCCACTCTACCCCCGGATCCCGCGCCTCCATCATTGGTTGCATCTCCCCCAGTGACAGCAATCTCTCCATGTCCGGTCATATTCGTTGTTTTAATTAGAATACTCCCACCACTTCCTCCTCCAGAGTGACTTCCTGTTCCATTTCCTCCTCGGGCTGAAATAAGACCATTCAATTCCAATCGTTTTCCAACTTCCCAGAGGAGTTGGCCACCTCCGGTACCTCCTTTCCCGCTACCATTTCCGCCCCCACTTCCGAGGTGCGAGGGGCGATACACTGAACCATAAGCTTCCCCACCGGTGTGCGCGCCTCTTTCCTCCATGGCCCGCACCGCGACCGATGGCATAAGAGCTATGAAAGCTACTGCCTGCTCCAGGCCCCTGTTCGGCTGGATAACCTCTAGTATCCAAGTTGAAAATACCTTGACTGTCCAACCAAGCGAATGTAGATAGCACCTCACCGTGATTGATCCTCAGTTCTCTTGATACTTTATTTTCAAAATGTCACAATTTAATCTCAGGAATCCGGTGTTTTTTACGAACTCGATAAGCCCACCTCTCTTGACAATCAAAACAGCAAAGGAAATATTTCCAGGCTCCGACACAGCAATGTAGTAGTGCCATTTTCAATAAGGGCTGTCTGTGTGGTTGAATAGAAATCTGCCACAGCGCCGAATGAGACAAACAAGTCGCGTACTCCAACAATCATTCCTTCGTAAACTGACCGAGTGCCATGCATATTGAACTCGGAGGGTAAAATAATTTCAGCGCCAACATCGATCCTGTAGCTACAGGGCGCTTCTGTTTTGTTCGTCTCCGATTCTACATATTCCACAAATACTTTCTGATCTCGGCGGATGTGAAATTGCCCGCTCTTATCCCCAATAAACTTGTGAACTACTGCAGTTACATTGACATCTCCTGGATGGTAAATTAGAAGGCGGGAAAATCCGGTCAATTCCATTTCATCAAATTCATAGTAAGTGGTATTTTCTTCATTAGTACTGTTGCTCCGGGGTACATCAAAGCCGTCATTGTCGATGTGTACATAAGTATGATCCACAGCCAACAAGGTCGTATTTGTCTTCTTCGTATTTTAGATGTCGGTATTCGAGAGAGGTCTGAAATTTTCTCTTTTTGTAAATTGTGCCAGCGGGTCCACCGTACCTACCCACCTGGCCTCCATGGTCAGTAAATTTGCCTCCGTACGTGTAACGCCATCGACAGTGAATTCCAACTCGTTAAGATGGAAATCCCTAGTCGCTCAAAGGCAAATTGAAAGAGCAACATGGGTATTTCCGGTCCCTACAGGTCACTAGCACCTGGCTCGAAAATTGTCCATCGCGAGTTCTGGTATTGTTTGAGATAGCCTGTGAATAAGGTAACTGTTCCGCAAAAAAAAACCGCGCACAAAACACTACAAAAAAACAGCTTTAGCTATTTAGAGGCCGCAGTTTTTGTGGAACATTTTGCCATTAGAGCTAAGGAAAGCAGAGTCCCTCAATTCGACTTCAAACGACTGATTAAGAAGTTTATCTAGAGCACATTATTCTACAACACGGATATTCCATGGAAAGCAGCTTTTATTGTATGATATTGAGTAAGATTAGTTAATGGTAGTTTGACATAGTCCTATCTTTAAATTTTTAAAAATTTGTACATATTTTGTTTATATTGCCTAGATGATTGCACCAAGTGGTTAAATAAGAGATAAATAAAATAAATAATACTATGATCGAGAACTCAATTGCCGCTCAAATCTAAGAAAAACCGGAAACACCCCATAGGACAAAATAAGAAAAAACCCCAACCACCCACAATCACATCGTATAACAAAACCGAAACCCGCTCGTATTATTTTACACAAAAAAACAAAAACACCGAAACAAACCGATCTAAAAAATAGCGAAAACGCGCAAAACCGAGAAAATCCCAATGTCCCCCTCATTCATAGACAACGCTCGTCACACCGGAAACTCAAAGACAGCACTCCGGGTCAAACAAGGAAAAACAATTCCTCTGACGCTTTGGGGTAATCGATTCGTAACCCTTATCCTGGCAGAGTTGATAGGCGGGATTAGCAAAAAGCCTGGACTTATTACTGGGTGTTGCCCAATCAGAATATGAGTGGGAACCTGTCACTCCCCTGCTATGTATTGTCTTTGTGAGTAGTCTTGATAGGCTTCAAGGGCCAAATGTGAAAGTTTTATCCGGTGGACACAGAAGAATATTTAATTAACCTGCAAATATCAGGTTTGAAGTGGGAGATTACAAGAATGTGCAGTGTAAAAACCGTGTGGGGTGTAATACCGGTTGTTGTAGGGGCTCTTGGAAATGTTACTCAAACTTGTACAATGGATTGAAAAATTGCACCCTACTGGCAGAGCCTTTCTTTTGGGTACTCAATTAGGGCGTTATCGAGAAAAACTCTGCATGAATAGAGTAAGATCTTTATTAAGCATGCGCTGCTTGTTACCAGGATACAATATCGAAACCAGGCCTAAGTGCTTGGCTTCAAGCAGATCTTACCGCCATCGTGATTTTTCGTTGAATAGAGAGGGAGGAGTTCAATTACAACCATGGTTTTATAACTAAAAGGATGCTCGCACTAGAAAAAAAACTGGTTTGACGAGAGAAAACAAGGTTGACTAGTCCAGAAACTCGGCCTGCGACGGCTTCAAAGAGTTGACGCGATTCAGGCAGAGCCGCCTTTTCTCCTCCTCTGTACAGAAAAAGAAAAAAAAGAGGCTCTGCTTGCAGGGTGGAAAAATTGGGGATTAGGGAAATAAATTGACTGTTGCCGTGTTAAATATTCTCCTTCTTCAGTGAGTGTTCTGAATGAAAATCCCATCAACTAGTTATCAGAGGGTCGTATGTAAGACCTATTGTGAGAACTCTGCTTTCTTTTTCCTTGGTTTGCCTGTGACATGCTGAAAATACATCTTTAAAAAATCCCCTAGTTGTTGATATGAAAATATCTCGAGCCGAAACAACAAGGCCTTTAAGTTACAAGTCATCAAGTAAATATTTGGCCTCTATGGTCAGAAACCCAAGATTAGATGGGCTCGTGAAATGGCCTGGGAGCCAAAAGACTTGGATCAAGAGACGGCAACGTCACAGCATCCAGCGGTATCCTGCAACAGTGTACTTCATTGCACTTTAAATCTGAAGCGATGAACATGGCACATTCAGAGGAAACTTACGAGCAACAAACTGAAGCAGTTTTGAGATTTGGCCTTTCTCCACCAACATCGACTCACTTCCTGCCCAACTAATAGCTTTAACCTTTAACAAAAATTGTAATTGCTTCTAGCTTACCTGTATAGAAGAAGTGACTGCATATGTTGTACAACGATGATATCTTTTGTTTAGGACTGAATTTTAATATATCGAACGCGGAATTACCCCACCCACCATTACCCTATGTCCCTATGTTTGGCTCCTTTTGTAACAAGTACAACCAGGAAAACCAGTCCACGCTCACAGAGTCTAGTTTACAACAATTAACTCAGAATTCGCGGGAACTCCATTTTTTTTGTTTTGTTTCTATTAAAACAACACGTTGTACCAACACCGTCACTCTTTTGAATGCATAGCATATAAGTTCATATGGAAACCAGAAACTGTCCTCTATTAGCCTGCTTAGCGGGCGGGATTTTTTTTGCATGATTATTTAATGGTGACAATATTTCAGTGCGTGATTAAATAAATGAAACAAGTGGCAGTAAATCGATGGTTACTTCGTTGTTTTGGCCGCGAGCTAAGAAATGACTTGTCCACATTCCAGTCGCGGCCAACTCGCAGCCAAAACCAGCGTACTCGCGAGTGTTTAATGTAACCCTGCTATAAAATATCCCGCCAGCCACGCAGGCAAGTGCTCTATGGGCGGCCAACACCGCCCAAAAGACCAGATCTTGAAATGGCACAGAACAAACAGAATTGGTTTAGTGATGGTTTGCATAACGAAATAACTTGAAATGAAGTTGTCGAAATACAGAAAGTTAAGTGTTCAAAATTGAAAATTGAAATGGTTTAGATTGTTTTGTAATGTCTCACGACTGTGGTTCCCATGGGATTAAACTATTAAGAACCGGTCAAACGTTTATTTGGTATGAGTACGTATCGTTTTTCAATTAGACTAAATGACAAGACGACTCTCTCAGTTTCCCTCAAGATGACGAAAAAGCAACGATATTGACTTTAGTGACAGCGATTGTTCCTTTGGTCTCCAAAATGACGTGGAGCTAGAGCTTTTTCAGGAACTTACGTTCCTCTTGACAAAAGATCCAAAGCTTTAGCAGACACATGTCGACTGCACAACATATGAAAAACCGGATGCTGTATGCCCCTTGGGGATAAAAACCGGTCAAACTTTTAAGCAATAAACAATGGGGTAAGGATCATTTTTCAATTACAAAGAGTGAATGATACGTTGCTGATCTCTCTTCCTCCACGATGGCTACAAGAAACGTTAGCGAGTCTAGTGATAGCGATGTTGCTCCTCGTCCCTCTCCCAAACGACACGGATCTAGAGCTTTTTCAAGGACTTTTGTTCATCTTGAGAATAGATCAAAAGCTATGCCAACCAGACGCGAGTTCAGCCGCCTCGAAGCTGCAGGAAGAGTGAAGCAGATCGCCTTCACAAAAAACCACGCGGCTGCCGATATAGAAAGGTTGCTATTGTTTCACTTTCCATGCTTAGTAGATCTGGACCTTACTCGGTAAGTTTAGAATTTGTGTGATTTCTCTGCGGATTTTATAGTGGGTCGCAAGCCCTGAGGGCAACCCTCCTACATTAACGAATTTAAAAAATTCCGCCAGCAATGCGTTTGCAAATCACAACACAAAGTACAT
>NC_090871.1:37305892-37313392 GCF_036669935.1 Montipora foliosa | reverse complement strand
AATAACTGGTTGTTTTGGGTGGCAGACAGCTGGTCCAGTGATGGAAGGAAAGGTATGTGCACATTTTAAGGTCCACTCTCAATGATGATAACATGGGTCATTCTGCTCTTAGCTTGAAAAATGAAAAGACCTAGTCACTCAGAATACTGGAAGACTTTAAACAAAGCTGCTATGTGCAGTGAAATTGAAACATAATGATGTCACAGTAGACACTGCATAGTGTGTAGCATGATCATGAAAATAATAATTAATCAGTTGTTCAAAATGTGACACACACTTAATGTACTACAAATCATCCTGGCAATGGTAACAGTAATTTCTTTAAGTGCCATTACTGACTGCACAATTATTTTCAAATCACAACCATCCACTGGGGAATTTTGCCAGAATTTCCTCAATTATACACTATTTGCAAAATGTAAATTTTACTTACTCTCTTACTTTCAGTTTTTCACACGCATGGTGGGGATCAGAGGAGGGATCGCCTCTTGTTTCTCACACCATCTACTGGCAGGAATGCCACCTTATTAGGTGAAATTGCAGGTACATGTATGGCCAAAACTGTATTACAGTGGAGGGACCACTTTTGACTTGTTAACCCACTGACGCCTCAAGCATCCTAGAACACCCCAGTTGACGAGCAAAATTGACAAATATGTGCCAACCAGAGATCTACATGTACTGGCTGTTGAAACAAAAGTTAGATTTTGTTCTGTGGCACTGGGCAAATTTTAAATTTGAAAAGAATTGCCAGGAGTCAATGGGCTAAACTGTAATTAAAAGGAAATTGGAAATTTTAAACACATTCTATTCAGGTCTGTGATATTTTTTGCACGATATTGTCTATTTTTCTAGAATGTGATATTACAATATTTCTTTATAAAAACACACTATTGAGGTCTGGAATGTGATATTTTTATACCCATCAATAACCTCTATACTTACAGATACAGAAACAGATACTTGTGATGCTGTTTTACAAAATATCATGGCGAGGGCCGCTCTTCACATTACTGATGAGCATCAACAAAGGTACACACATTATCTCACAAGAAAATTATCAAATTAATCTGGCATTATTGGTACTTAATTTTGTTAGTTAATGAAGTAAAGTACAAAGTATCCAAGAGCATTGCAACAACATTAGAAAATCAGACTGGAGAAATACATTGTGAAACCCAAAAGTATTTTAGTAATATTCAAGACTTACAATTTGCCATGAAGATCAAAATCAGCACATATTTGTTTGAAACAAGAGGCTATACGTTGGAGTGAATTATAGTCAATTTTCTTTAAAGTTCACAGAATTTCTGATCAGTGATCTTCACGATATCCAGGTAGAAGTCTTAAGTCCAAGTCCCATGACCCACCCATATATATAGTTACCTGCGATAGTCACAAAGTTGTTCATATTAAGACTGTTGTTCATGGCATTGATCACAATCAAAACCATTAAACAGATGTGTTGGGTGCTGGTGGAAATCATGTTATTAGCCCAGTAAGATGTGCTACCCATCCCCTCTGTCCAAATTTGGAGATCTTCTAACAAAGTAATTATACACTGCTATACGTGTGTTTCCCTGCAAACTGGAATGGGACATTTACTTTCACTAGCCATTCAACATCCTCATCAACCTAAAAAGAAGTACAGTGTACATGCAATAAGTGAAAGGTGACCCCTTCTACGTCACAGCCGATAACCATCCAAATTGTCCTGCTGTCATTTAAGGTAGACAAACCATAACCATTGAGAGGCAAATGCATTTTGTTGTGATCATACCCTTGTTTCAGTATGGATATGTATCACTTCTCTTAATCAGTAAATTATAGCCTGTGCAGTCTAGAGCAATGCAAGCGCAGTGCAAGTGCGGTGATATAATTATGCTGTTCATATTTGGGTAATATTCACAAAATTGTTTGTAATGGTCTTTGTATGCAGAGAACAATATGTTAAGTGGAGGAAAGAGAGGAAAGAGCAGGAGGAAGAGCTATCTGCATTACAAAAAAAACACAAAAGGGAAAAGCAAGAATGCAAGGAGAGCGAGGTTAGCTTCAGCAAAACAAAAAACATTTCACAAACTTACAACCTAAACCATTAATGACATTCCAAGTGCTATATTTACTACCTCATCTACATGTAAGTGCAACACCATGCTCAGATCTCATCATACAGCAAAGCTTTAAATTTTGAAGGTTGTTTTTTGCTTTTAGTGTATCAACATTTGGCAACTTCTGAATTACAGTATAACACTCAGAATATCTGACCGTACTAATGACATTGAAAGAAATACTTGTCACAATTGACAACAAACCACATTAAGTTATTGCATTTGCATTGTGAATGTCACACAAAAGAAGCACTTGGGAAGTGAGGTAACCAATGAATTTACTTAAATAGTCTTTTATAAGACAATAGTTAAGATAAACTAAACATGAATGGAACCACCAAGAAAGGAGATGGCTGATTCATGGATATTGGAGAACAAAAAGTCAGTTTTGACTTCAGGAATGAAAAGACGTTTTAGACTTGCCCAAACAAGTTACAACAATAATCATAACAAACTCAATTCGCAATTGACCCAGATGCTCTCTGTTCATACCCTACGTGAGTAACAATTTTCCTGTTAGGAGCATGAAAGCTTCAGCAATATTTATCAAGGACAAGCATCTACTTTCACCTTTCTGAGTGTAATCTTGGATAACCTCTTGGCCTCACCCCTGCCCAATTAAATGCTTGTTGTAGGTCTGCATTGCAGAGACCTTTCTTTTTACATGGGGTTATATTAATAATAATATTAATTTTAATATTATTGACACCCACATTCATTCAGTCATTCATTGGTTTAATCATACTTTCTAAACCCCTTTATATTTTTTACCCTGCTCTACCAGAAACCCAAAGTCACTGCAAGTGAAAAAGACGAAACGGTGAAATGTTATCCATGTGATGACCATGATGCCACTGTTCACAAAGTATGCCCCATAACATTTGATAATAATTATAAATTTCCACAAGGTCGCAATAGTAGCAAGAATGATAAATACTGTAGGAAACGGACAACTTTTTTGAAAGACAGGTTTCGGCATGCTTATGCCATCATCAGTTTAATGAGTTCCTAAGTGTGACAAGACATTATAAGGTTGAAAGAGTGAAGTGATCTACACACTTCAAATTCTGGACAGTTTGAGCAATAATTAATACTTATTGTCTCGTATTAGACACCTGATAAATTCAGGTGGCTCCAAAGGGGTTTGAAAGCAGGACTTTCGGGATGCCAGTGCGATACTCTGACTACCAACTCAGTTGGAAGAAGGTCAATTTTTTGGCTCATGTGTTCCAGTGAAAGGACTTGATCAAAGAAATTAGTGTATAAAAGGTTGTTATAAGGTTGTTAGCTGAGAAAGAACTCTTAAACATTGAAACAATTTACGAAATTTAAGCACAACATTTTTATAAGAAGAAATCTTACAACTCTTACTTTTTACTGATTAGATAAGAGAGGATAGAGAAAAACGGGTGTCACCAGAACCCGAGGAAGGCACTACAATAATACTTCGTTTTAAGGACCAGAAGCTTTCTCGAAAGTTTGCGAAAAATGCAATGTTCCAGGTACATACATTTTGAACATACATGTATTTGGAATTAAAAATGTGAAAACCATCGATATTGCTGGCTGATCAATGATTATTGTCAATGATTATTATTAATTAATATACAATGTATCATAGATTTAGCCAAGCCTAAAGGCAGAGTTCCTTGTTACAGTACCAATTGTAACTGGCCATACTTTAACAACAAATTTAAGGCCCGTTTTAAGCATTGCATTTTACATGTGCCAAATCTAATGCAAAAAAGGAAAATCTATTGTTTTTGATCATGTGTATTAGATTTGGCACATGTAAAATGAGACTTTTAATACGGGGCGTAAGGTATAAAACAATTTTGAATTTTTTTGGGTTTAGCCTTGCGAAAAAAACCAAACAAGACATTCTAAAAAAAGTACTTTCGATTCTGCTCTTCTGTCATAAGTCATCCAGGCACCATCCACCCTTAGCTGATTCAAAACTTATTAAGCTTAGAAGATATACCAAATTACAACTTAAAGCAAAAAGCAGCTCTAAACAAATTAAACATTTAATATAAAAACACTCAGCTTTTGCAGTATAAAAAATATATCACGATTTTCAAAACACAGGGGAGGTAATAAATAAACACATAATTATTAAGTTAACAGTTCACTAGTTACCAGTTAGTGCACACTTATAAACTAAGTTATTTAACCCATTCAGGACACCCCCAGTTGTCAAGTAAATTTTGCTAAGTCCTACTCCAAGGTTTCAATGGACTCAACATTCACATTAGTGTTGTTCTTGTATGGTTTACCAGCTACTTGCTTACATGAAAATAAACAACAACAGTCTTTTCTCTCCTCATAATATCTAGGAAGTATACGACTGGGCAGGTGCTATGAGTACAATGCCACTTCACTTCACCATACAAAGGAGAAGTGAAGTGGTGTTACATGAGCATCACATAAAGAGACAGGAGGTCCTGGATATCTATGAGAGGGTAAGTAGCTTCTTCTGCTGTGTGTTAGGGGTGCAAAAAGCTGGGCAATTTGTTTGTTACATGTCACATGTTACATCCAGCTGAACAAAATATTAAGGGGATACACTACTAAGATGCTCCTTTTGCAGACTGGTGCTTTGATAAACAAAAAGAAAGAAATCTAGAAGTTTATTATGGTCTAGTTCTTGCAAGCAATCCTGTAGAGTCAACACATGTGAATTAATCCCACTTTTGTCAAAATTGTGAATTATTAGGAAGAGAATGAGGTCAAGAGACTACTAAACTCCCAGGTAGGGAAAATTTCACAAATAGTGTGTTTTTTAAAAACGAAAAATTAATTATAACTAAGGAAACAAAATTGGCTTTTCTAAAGGTATACTCTACTATGCAAAAACACATGTATTGTATCTAACTGACCAGGGACGAGACTCTTTGAGTGCATCGATACTTGAGAAAGACTGGTCGAATTGTGCCGAACCAGGGATGAGACTCTGAGAGTATCGATACTTGGGGAAGACTGGTTCAGTTTTGTCAAAGCAGGGACGAGGCTCTTCAAGTACATCGATACTTGACAAAGACTGACCAAAGCGTGTTGAACCAGGGACGAGAGTGTCGCTACTTGGGGCAGAATGGTTCAGTTTTGAGTAACCAGGGACGAGGCTCTTCAAGAGCATCGATACTTGGGACAAACTACCTGAATCGTGTTTAATAACCAGGGATGAGACTCTCTAAGAGTATCGATACTTGGGGCACACTGTTTCAGTTTTGTCTAACCAGGGACGAGGCTCTTCCAGCGCATCGATACTTGGGACAGACTGGCTGAATTGTGTTTAATAACCAGGGACGAGACTCTTTGAGAGTATCGATACTTGGAGAAGAATGGTTCGGTTTTGTATAACCAGGGACGAGGCTCTTCCAGAGCATCGATACTTGGGACAGACTGGCTGAATCGTGTTTATTAGCCAGGGACGAGACTCTTTGAGAGTATCGATACTTGGGGCAGACTGGTTCAGTTTTGTCTAACCAGGGACGAGGCTGTTCCAGAGCATCGATACTTGGGACAGACTGGCTGAATCGTGTTTATTAGCCAGGGACGAGACTCTTTGAGAGTATCGATACTTGGGGCAGACTGGTTCAGTTTTGTCTAACCAGGGACGAGGCTCTTCCAGAGCATCGATACTTGGGACAGACGGGCTGAATCGTGTTTATTAGCCAGGGACGAGACTCTTTTAGAGTATCGATACTTGGAGAAGAATGGTTCAGTTTTGTCTAACCAGGGACGAGGCTCTTCCAGAGCATCGATACTTGGGACAGACGGGCTGAATCGTGTTTATTAGCCAGGGACGAGACTCTTTTAGAGTATCGATACTTGGAGAAGAATGGTTCAGTTTTGTCTAACCAGGGACGAGGCTCTTCCAGAGCATCGATACTTGGGACAGACTGGCTGAATCGTCTTTATTAGCCAGGGACGAGACTCTTTTAGAGTATCGATACTTGGAGAAGAATGGTTCAGTTTTGTCTAACCAGGGACGAGGCTCTTCCAGAGCATCGATACTTGGGACAGACTGGCTGAATTGTCTTTATTAGCCAGGGACGAGACTCTTTTAGAGTATCGATACTTGGAGAAGAATGGTTCAGTTTTGTCTAACCAGGGACGAGGCTCTTCCAGAGCATCGATACTTGGGACAGACTGGCTGAATTGTCTTTATTAGCCAGGGACGAGACTCTTTTAGAGTATCGATACTTGGAGAAGAATGGTTCAGTTTTGTCTAACCAGGGACGAGGCTCTTCCAGAGCATCGATACTTGGGACAGACTGGCTGAGTCGTGTTTAATAGCTAGGGATGAGACTCTCAAAGAGTATCGATACTTGGGGCAGAATGGTTCAGTTTTGTCTAACCAGGGACGACGCTCTTCCAGCACATCGATACTTGGGACAGACGGGCTGAATCGTGTTTATTAGCCAGGGACGAGACTCTTTTAGAGTATCGATACTTGGAGAAGAATGGTTCAGTTTTGTCTAACCAAGGACGAGGCTCTTCCAGAGCATCGATACTTGGGACAGACTGGCTGAATCGTCTTTATTAGCCAGGGACGAGACTCTTTTAGAGTATCGATACTTGGAGAAGAATGGTTCAGTTTTGTCTAACCAGGGACGAGGCTGTTCCTGAGCATCGATACTTGGGACAGACTGGCTTAATTGTGTCTAACCAGGGACGAGATTCTTTGAGAGTATCAATACTTGGGGCGTCCGTACTGCCACACTAATATGTAACAAGGGATGAGGTTCATCCAGAGCTTCGACACAGACAGACTGTCTCTAATGAGGTATGATCAGTGATAAGCGTCACTGATTTCTTTTAAGGTTTCCGTGCCATATGTATCTGTCACTGTGCTTGTATATAATAAATTATTATAGTAGGAATATGAATTTATAAGAAAAATTGAACTGTGTTGTGCTTCCTCAACAAAACAAAATCAAGAGGTTTTAACCCCATATTTTTTATAAAATTTTGAGGGAATAGTGCTACACAAAAGATACATGGGCAACTTGCTTCTTAATGAGGCCCGAACTGTACTGAGTCTTCATCCTTCATGTAGCAAGTTGCACATGGATCCTTTGAACAGCACTCTTCCCCTCCCTACCTTTCTTTACAGGTCTCATTCAAGGGTAATCTGCCATGTGACGTCCAGGAAATATTGGAAACAACTGCTGATGGTAAGGAAAACTAAATTATCAGCTACCTTCAGATTTGACTCAGTGAAGATTGTGAAGACAAGACAAAATTCTCAGATGTAACAGTAAAGGGCATCTTATGACCTAGACAGATTTAACAAAAAACTGTGTATCATTATAAAAGTTCTTTCTCCATCTTTCTTGCTCATATGAAGCTAGTCATTATGTGTCTGCTAGTTTTGGTAAGCCTTCAA
>NC_090871.1:37288392-37298392 GCF_036669935.1 Montipora foliosa | reverse complement strand
GGCTCATCAGGTACAATACCACTTGCCTTTTCTTCAGCTCTCACTTTCTTTTTATGCCTGTTTTGCAATATTCCAACATGATCTCTAACAGATCGCTTGTCAACATTAAATGCCAGACAGGAACAATTATTCAGTGTTGTAGCCACTTTATCCCAAATTGTACTTCGTTGTGTTGACCCCTTTTTTGTAGTGAATGGATTAAGATTAAGAACTTCACGGCATAGTATCAAATCGTGATCTTTGGCCCAAAACATTATAGAACAGAACAGTACTAAAGCACATTTGCAAAACTACAGTATGCGTATGCAGGGAAATAAAGTACGATTTTGTTCATTGCAAAATGGATGGAGAAGTCAAAACCAGACTTTGTAATTCCTCTCATCTCTAAAATGTTAAATTTTTATCTGCAGAATAATCTTACAATTACGGCGCTTCAACCAGAACGTAAATCAACTTCCAAAACTATTTAGAGACATCGGATCCTAAATTTCGCAACAAATTTGCCCAACCCTAAAGCTTAAATCAAAGGGCTCGGCCAAACCTATCATTATTCTACGCAGTAATTTTCACAGAAAGCAGAAAAACACTATAAAAAGAAGATCCCACCAACACATGAGGAATTTAGGCCAAACTAAAGTTTACCTCGGAGGTTTGGCTGAACTTGAACATGTTGAAGGCTCTGCCATTTTCACGCGAGTTTGCAACCTAAATAAAAATGCCAATAGCGTTAAAATAGCATGAGATTCCACGCTTATCTTTCCTTGAAAAGCATAAATATAGTTCTAATTGCTATATCTAAAAGTTAAATGACGAATACATCAATTTCTTTGAAGAAATATAAAGCTGACTACTCACGTTTTCTCCACAACGCCAAAGTGCTCAGGTTGACGTTCCAGACGCCAGCTCAACGCAATGACAAGCCAACATGAGCATGCGCAGAATGCTCGTCTCCGAAAAAATTACTTCCGGCCGCGTATTGTAGACATCGCGTCCTCTATCTTCCATGAGCGCACGTTGGATATGAGATGGTAAATAGCCAACGAGGCGCGTAGCGCCGAGTTGGCTATAACCAGTCTCATATCCAACAAGCGCGAATGGAATAATTGTTTTATTAAATTCCTTTAAACTCCAAAAGTTTAGAAAGTACGAAATGCGGGCGAAAAAAGCGAGCAAATCCGAGCGAAATCAAAAAAACTTGATGAGAACCGATGCGATGTCGTGTAACACCTTGTGGTCAGACAGACGCAGGCTCGTCACAAAAACATTTCTTACCTTTTCGCGTACTTCTAAACGTCGGAATTTAACCCAGCTGTCCAGAAAACCTGTTTTTTTTTTCATATCCAACAAGCGCGAATGGAATAATTGTTTTATTAAATTCCTTTAAACTCCAAAAGTTTAGAAAGTACGAAATGCGGGCGAAAAAAGCGAGCAAATCCGAGCGAAATCAAAAAAACTTGACGAGAACCGATGCGATGTCGTGTAACACCTTGTGGTCAGACAGACGCAGGCTCGTCACAAAAACATTTCTTACCTTTTCGCGTACTTCTAAACGTCGGAATTTAACCCAGCTGTCCAGAAAACCTGTTTTTTTGCTTTCTTCAGAGAGAAATTTCGCTTTCCGGCGAAAAAACTTTTAGCTTGGCAACACTTAGATCAATCATTTACCATATAAGGTCAAACTAAGGTATATGAGGTGATAACCGAGATTGAGTGAACCAATCAGAGCACGAGAATTGCATTATCCCAGGTTGAGAATTTAATAAAAGCCATTATTAAATTGTCAACCTCGGATAATGCATTTCGCGTGCTCTGATTGGTTCACTCAATCCCGGTTATCACCTCATATACCTTGGTTTGACCTTATATGGTAAATGATTGCGTTAAGCGTTGCTAAACTAAAATGTTTTCGCTGGAAAGCGAGATTTCTCTTTGAATAAAGCCAAAAAGGGAACAAACTTTTTTTGCGGAAAGTTTGGATCCATTCCGACGTTTAGAAGTACGCAATGCAAGAAGGCAAGGAATGTTTTTGTGATGAACCTGCGTCTATCTGACCACAAGGTATTGCACAACATCGCATCTGTTTTAATGATCCAAACTCTTTAATGATAGATGACTTCCTTTTAGAATACAATTCCTGGTAGAGACGATTTCCTAAGATTTCCGAGATATAATTCCGCCAATACACAAAATATAATACCGCCAAAAACTCGATAAGATGTAATTCCTCTCACATGTCAATCAAACTAAAGCTCGTGTAACACTAGTTTCCAGTTTTCAAGAAAGTTTAACAAATCAGACTGATTTAACGCAAAACCGAATTTAGCTCTTTAGCTTCAGTGTCAAACGCTCAAGATACGGTAAGACAGTTCATGGAGCAGTGATCACTGTAGGGATGTCTTCATCTCTAACTATCTGAATGTTCATTCCACTGTCAAACTGTCCTGTTCTCGCATTAGTTACGTGTTCGTCACACACGTTGATTTCAAGAGGATAGAGCTTTTGAATTGGACGTTTTAAGCGAGTCTTGCGGAGAGAATTATCTACTGTTACCACTTCTGCTGCGCGCACAACGTTGTCTTGTCCCTGTAACTGTTTCTCTACTTTCCCCATTCTCCACTGTTGTCTGGGTGTCTTGTCAGCATAGATGTGCACAACGTCTCCTACTTGAATTGTTCTTCTTGGTTCACCTCCCTTGAGTTTCTGGTACTCGCGGGTACCTGTAAGATATTCTTTCTTCCATCGATTTCTGAAATGGGTGAGAAGACCGTCTAAATATCTCTCTCGTCTAGGCAAAGTGTTTACAGGTACGGTGATGGCAGGAAATTGATCTAGAAGTCGACGACCAATTAAAAGATGAGAAGGCGTAAGTGGAATTTCTGTTAGCTCATCGTAGACATAGGTCAATGGCCTAGAATTCAAAACGCCTTTAGTTTCGATCAACACTGACTCTAACTCTTCATAACTCAACTTCGCATTTCCGAGCACTTTCTTGAGACACCTTTTCACAAGTTTCACACAGATTTCGAAGAATCCGCCCCACCAGCTGGCTGTGGGTACATTGAATTTCCAGTCAATGTTCCGATCAAGAGCAAACTTCTTAACCTTTGCATCTCGGAAAGTTTTCCCGTTGTCTGAAATGAACAGGGTCGGTAGTCCTCTTCTACCGAAGAACCGCTTCAGCACTCTTAAGAACGAATTGGCGGAGAGGTCTGGCGTAAGTTCAAGGTGCAAAGCTCTTGTACTAGCACATGTAAACAGAGCAATGTAACACTTGTGCATTTCTCCCTTGGATAAGTATATATTCTTCACGTACAAGGGTCCGGCAAAGTCCACACCTACTTTAGAGAAAGCCATTTCCTCTGAAACTCGGAATGCAGGTAGTGGTGGAGTAGGTGGAGAGCTGTAGGCTCTTCCTTGTAATTTCTTGCACGTAACACACTCGGAAAGTACATCCTTAACAGCTTGCCTTCCTTTGATTATCCAGAATTGTGATCGGATTTCAGTAAGAGTTTCTCCAACTCCATTGTGATTCACGTTTTCGTGGGACTGCATGATCACGAACTTAGTGAAATGCTGCTTTCTAGATAACAGAATGGGATGTTTTGTTGAGTATGGAAGTGAAGACTTCTGGATTCGTCCGTCGGCATCCTTAAAGACTCCTAACTGTTCCCAAGTCGAACTTGATTTCTCCTTTTCTTCAAGTTTGGTTTGAACGTCTTTGTACCAGAGATTCGTAGCAATATTCTGATCCTCCATACTGATGTCAGTTATTTCTATCTTCCTCTTGAGCTTCTGGATGAATTTCAGCACAAGAGCGGTTACTCTGACAAGTTTACTGAGACTACTAAATCTTTCTGGACAGATGACTTCTGAAATGTTCTGCAAGGATACTGTCATAACATTTGAAATTTCAGCTTTCCTTCTCAATTCCTTTACTTCTTCTGGGAATGTACTCTCACCGATTGGATTATCAGGTAGGTTTGGCCACTGAACTTCTCCTTCTTTCAGAAATGCAGCTCCCTTCCACCATAGATCACTGTGAGCGAGAACAGAACTCTTTGACCCTCGCGACGCTATGTCAGCAGGATTAGACTCAGACGGGCAATATCTCCAGTGATCCTTACTCCACAGACTTCGAATCTTCTGAACTCGATTCTGAACAAACAGCTTGAATTGTTTAAACTCTCTATTGATCCACCACCACACGATCTGAGAGTCAGTCCAATTGAAAACAACGTCTATCTTCATAGTGCAGGTCAATGCCTCATGCACGGCTGTCATCAAATTCGCAAGTGTCAAGGCGGCCATTAACTCCAGTCGAGGGATTGATTCACCGATCAAGGGAGCAACTCTTGTTTTGGACGCTAGAAGGCAAACAGAACTGGTTCCAGAGGTTGTCAACCTGATGTAGACATTTCCTCCATACGCAGACTTGCTAGCATCTGCGAACCCATGCAGTTGAATAGACGTGACGTCTTCGACTTGAACATCACCCAGGATGCAACGAGGCACTACAATGCTTGAGACTTCCCACATGTCTTGTAGTAACTCCTTCCAGCGCGACGCGAGACCTTCCGGCAAAGCTTCATCCCAAGCAAGTTTTAAATGACAAATTTCTTGGAACATGCACTTTAAGGGTAAGATAACTGGTGACAGCAAGCCTAATGGATCATAGAATCGAGCAGTACTGCTCAATAATGTCCGTTTAGTGAAATTTCCCTCTCAGGCTTGTCTAGAAAAGGTAGCAAGATCAAACTCGAAATTATCTTCCATCCGATCCCATTGAACTCCCATTACTTTGACAACGGTTTCTTCGCTCACATTGTTGTTTGAATTTGACACTGTCCAATCTTCTTCCTCAATGTTCGGCTCGGTCAATGTAGGAGTAGCCTTACAAGACAGCTCCGGTTCCCAAGACAAAGATTCTTCTGCTCTTTTGATCATTTCAGTTAACTCTTCACTTTTCGATGCCCACTTTCTCATATTAAAACCTCCTTCTCTGAACCGCAACTTCAACTTGTAGTAAAGTTCAAAACACTTCGTTACCGAGTTCTCTCCAGATGCAAAGTCATCAACATACAAAGCTCTCACAACAGCAGCCACAAATTCAGGATCAATGTTCTCATACCTTTTTAAGTGGTTCCTCAATGTTACATTCAAAATAAATGGAGAGCAAACTAGACCAAAAACAAGACGAGTGAATCTCAGTGTGATCACTTCTGGATTCGGGGAGTTGATGTCATCTACCCATAGGAACCGTAACAAGTTTCTCTCTGCTGGATTGACTTCAATGTTCAAGAATGCTTTTTCTAAATCACCAATCAAAACCACTTTATGGTGGCGAAATCTCAGCAAGACATCAAAGATCATTGGAGTTAAGGCTGGACCTGGTAGGAGACAGTCATTCAAACTTGGTTCATTGCGGGATTTAGCACTGGCGTCATAAACCACACGTAGTTTAGTAGTGATTCTGTCTTCTTTCAATACTTCTTTATGAGGAATGTAATGTACAGTACCAGGAAGGGTATCTAAATCATGACTCTTATCAATCAATTCAACAACACCAGCATTTAATTGTTCCTTGATGACACTGTCATATTGTTGGAGCAATTCTGGCTTGGACCTTAATCTTTGCAATGAAGAAACAAGGCGATTCTGTGCCAACAAGTAATTGTCTGGAATAATCGGGTGTTCAGTCTTGAAGGGAAGAGACACTTCAAAACGGATTCCATTGAACTTCACTTTGGTAAGATAGTCTTCAAGAAAATCTCCCTCTCTATCCTTTACTCCAAGAGTGTCATAGTCCCAAAACTTACTTAGCTCCTCTTTCAGTAAGAAATCATCTGAAACTAAGTTCTCTTCAATGACTTGACATTCAGTTTTCATAACATGGGACACGTTAACAGTTGATAACTGTGTATTCGCACTTGCCGCATTCACAGGACCACTCAATACATATCCTAATCTTGTACGAATTTCCACTGGTCCATGTAGCTCCCCCCTTACCACGTGATTCTGAACCACAGACCAGTAATGATCTGCTCCAATCATGACATCAATTTCTAGATCCTCATCACCTCGTGAATGATCAGCCAGAGGTAAGCCTTGCAGATGTGGGTAACACTGTTGTGCAATTTCAATGGTCTGGTTTGTGATGGGACCACAGATCAACTCAACTTCATAAGCATTAATGAACACTGTCAAATTGTCTTGACATTCCAATGCAAACTGAACGATGCTACATTGTTTCAATGAGGGTTCATTGTTTCCAAAAGTTTGTATTAGAACTGTATCGCTTCCAATTGGTCGTAAGCTCAATTTGCTCCTTAACCGAGAGCTTATATAAGACTTTTGGGAACATGAATCAAAAAGGATTCTCACATTGCAAGAATTTCCTCCATGAGGACTTCTGACGTTAGCTCTGGCCGTTTGTAACAAGATGCACTTGTTATTAACGTCTTGAGTAAAATACAAGTTTGTACTCACAGTTTGTTCTTGATTGCTGTCTCTAGCCCTTCTGGTCGTGATTGGATACTCTGGATAGTGTTGAACGCTGCACAAAGCCACGTGATGTTTCCCACTACAACAATGACACCTTGCTTGACAATCTCGACTCACATGACCGCTCCTCAGACAACCAAAATATTTTCCCTTTTGACGTAGAATTTTCTTTCTAGATTCTGGATCGGTAACAACAGAACATTTGATAGTTGGATGAGGTCCATTGCAGAAAGTGCACCATTTATCCTTAGATAGCGGCAGTCTCTCGTTGTTTGCAACCAGGGTTGACGATGTGGGGGGTCTTTTGTTTTGACCTGTGCGAATTCCAAACCAAACTCTCGTTTTTCTTTTAACTTTGTTTGCTCTGTTACCGTTCCCAAAGCACATCTTTCTCGAATTTGCAATTCTTCTGTGAAAGACTTGATGATTGTATCAAGGTCCCAATCTTCTGATGTGCCGCGACTCAGGATGAGGCGTAACTCTTGTGGGATCTTTCCCATAATTACAGGTGTCAAAAATGTTCCGTATGTCTCAGTCGAAATACCGATTCCTTTTAGACTTCTAACTGCCGCCTCCGTTCGATCCAAAAGCTGACGCAATTGCTTTAAGTCGCTCCTGTCGCTTACTTTTGGAAGCTGCATGAGCAATTCGATGTGTTTCGAAATAATGACTTGTTTATTTCCGAAGCGCTTGTCTAGAAGTTGGACCGCGTGGTCGTAATTCGAGCTTGTCAATGCTAAACCAGAAATTGTCTGGGCTGCAGAACCTTCAAGGAGCGACTTGAGATACTGGAATCTTTCCACGTCGCTTAAGGTGGTAGGATCTCCCCGTTTATCAATTTGTTCCTGTGCCGCGATGATTGTTTTCCTAACAAATGCGCGATGACTTTCGCGGACCATGGATTTCTTCTTCAGTCGTTTCTTGGGTTCCGACGACATGTTTACAGGAGGTTAATTCATTTTTTCACTCTTTCAATCCTTCAATCTCGGGTCTCGGCACCAAATGTTTTAATGATCCAAAGTCTTTAATGATAGATGATTTCCTTTTAGAATACAATTCCTGGTAGAGACGATTTCCCAAGATTTCCGAGATATAATTCCGCCAATACACAAAATATAATACCGCCAAAAACTCGATAAGATGTAATTCCTCTCCCATGTCAATCAAACTAAAGCTCGTGTAATACTAGTTTCCAGTTTTCAACAGCATCAGTTCCCATCAAGTTTTTTTCGATTTCACTCGGATTTGCTCCCTTTTTTCGCTCGTATTTCGTACTTCCAAATTTTTGGAGTTTAAGGAATTCAATAAAACAATTATTTCATTCGCGCTTGTTGGATATGAGACTGGTTATAGCCAACTCGGCGCTACGCGCCTCGTTGGCTATTTACCATCTCATATCCAACGCGCGCTCATGGAATAATTGTTAATTATTCTTGGGACTGCATGCTTCAGTGAACTGAATATCAATTTTTTTTTATGCAAATAACTCCCTAAAGATAAACTGTATTATGGGATTTGTGAAAATAGCGAATTTACCCACCCTTCGAGCAACTGGGGCCAGGCAAATAATCATGCTAACTTCCCATGTAGTCTCCCTGTATACATATAAGGCATCTTTCACCATATTGCCCTTACATTTAGTGCCTTGCTTCCTTTGGATGCTTGAACTGCTTGAGGTGCTTTGCTTGCCTAAGGTGCCTTGCTTGCTCTGGGGTGCTTTGCCTTCTTTAGGAGTTTTGGTTGCTGGAGGTCTTTTCCCTCCTTCAGGTGCTTTGCCTGCTTGCTTGTTTTGCGTTTTTCAAGTCCTTTGTCTGCTCCAGGTTCTTTGCTTGCTTGAGATGTTTTGCCGCCTTGAGGTGCTTTAGTTCCTGGAGGTACTTTTCTTGCTTGAGGTGCTTTGCGTGCTTGCGTTGCTTTGCCTGTTTCGAGTGCTTTGACTGCTCGAGGTGCTTTGCCTGCTTGAGGTCCTTTGCCCGCTTGCGTTGCTTTGCTTGCTTGAGTATCTTTGCCTGCTGGAGGTGCTTTGCTTTCTTGAGGTGCTTTGCCTGCTCGATGTGCTTTGCCTGCTTGCGTTGCTTTGCTTGCTGGAGGTTCTTTGCCTGCTTGAGGTGCTTTTTTTCCTGGAGATGATTCGTCCGCAGTCCTTTATGGTGCTTTGACTGCTTGAAGTTCTTTGCCTGACTGCGGTGCTTTAATTCGCTTGCTTGCTATAGATGTTAGCCTTAAAAAGCTCCGTTTGATGCTCGTTCCTGTTAACTTGAGTGAAACTCATTGGCAAGTTATGGCAATTGTAGGGTTCGACTCAAGGAAGTGTACCTTAGACCTTTTCAAAAATGTCCATCGGATAATAAGAGAGCTTCATTTTGTTTTTCGTGGGCGCGATTATTTATTCCGGTTCCGGAATCGCGAGGTCACGGGTTCAAACCCCGTTGAAGTCCTGAATTTTTCAGGCTTCTCTACGCAATTGCAAAAATTGCGCTCATAACTGCGAAGATCATAGCTTCACTTGATTTAAAGCTTTTACTTCAAAATTAACAAACACCCTTTTTTTTTCACTTTCGGATGTGACAAGACGTTACGTACTGAGGGACCTCACCGATTTTACCGGCTATTTTAGCGTCAAATCAAGCGTTTTAGTGGGAGGATTTTCGTTTTGTAGTTTGAGGCGAACATTTCTACAAAACAAAGACCCCATCGATATTGAATTTCTTGGACTTTGACAATGCGTTTATAAACCAGCCGTCCTCGCCTTTGTAGTTTGTCTCGAATTAATAGGTTTTAAATAGTAACCTATTTACACCGATCTTACCCGCACTCCTACTGAGGTATGGAGGTCTGGCGGCCACACAGGAATAATACTAGAACACAAGGCATTACAGAATAGGCAGTCCACCAAACATACACAGTCTCAAAAGAAAATTCCTAAAACTAAAACCCAAAACTGAGACAACTTCAAAACATCCGTACATGCGTACATCCATGAGATTTTTCCCCTTAAGTGTCTCTCTCATGGCTGCTATTTTCACGAAGGTGATGTACATGGAGCTTTATTAAACCGCTGTTCCAGTTTACCGTCTTTCCCGGAAGTGACGTCTTTTGCAATAACTGAGTATGCTCACTAGCAAAAACCAGTTGACTAACTGTACTGGCTCACCGAATGTAATGTTCTTGAACAAGACCACCGTGTATAATATTGAAAGTGCTGAAGATAATGCCGACCTAACCGACAGGATTACAGAAGCTACCTAACACAATGTAAATACAACCGCTCATGACACCCAGTGTACCGCGCATACTGGCCAGAGCACGGAGTATGATGACAAAACAACCGAAGAAAATATCGAGCCTCAGGAGCCCATGACTAGGAGCCTCCAAATGCATGATATTCCTTGAGGCAACCTTTGCGGGTATCTTTCTATTCTTCAGCAGGAAACTCACATGTACAGCAATTTACATCAGTTTGCACAATTTGCATATATTGTTTTTGCTATTTTTGACT
>NC_090871.1:37270892-37275892 GCF_036669935.1 Montipora foliosa | reverse complement strand
TTGGGGCGCTCGAGATTCTTTTCCTCTTTCCTCTTCCGTAAAAATCAAAGTTGGTCATAAAGTCAACAGCATCTTTAGCAAATCTTCTTCTGAATGGATGGAAAATAGACAAGCATAAATTGACATCTCCTTTTAGTCTTCTTTCGCGACAAAACTTTAAGCAATCATGGCAACTCTAAGGATGGCTACATAGTAAGGCTGCAAAATTTACCCTTTCAGGTTTAAACTCCACTGCACTTTTTGGTTACCAGAAAATGAACCCGCACAATTTTCCAAAAGACTGAATTTTGTTAATTCAACACCTAATTTTGCCGGAGTAAGTTTATTTCACAGGAATCGTTACATTCATCACATATTAAGCCGCACACATATTAAGCCGCAGGCTGCTCTAGTTCAAAATTCCTTGGAATTTCCGAGCTTTCCTCTCTATGAAAAAAGCCAGAAACTAAGAACCTTTAAATTCTTGGAAATTCCATGTTATGCAATACTAAATTGAACCAAGAATACGTGAGGTACAGCCCTTGGGAATTGGACTTGAAATTCCCTGGAATCTCGTCCCAAGAGAAATTTCAAACAATGATTATGCAAAAATTTTTTTTTTTTTTTGGGGGGGGGGGAGGGGGGAGAAGAGGTGCAGTATGGGATTTGAGAAAATAGTGAATAATAATAATTATGAGCCAGTCAAATGATGAAGGGTTCAGTATCCTTTCAGAATATGAATTTGCATTCCTTCTGGTGTATGAGGGGTTAATTATTTTTGTTTGAAACATACACGTACATTTGTTAACAACAAATTAACCACTCAACTGTTACATCACCTTTAGGGTGTCATGGTCTACAGTGCAAGTCTTTACATGATCTCACTCCAATGAATCCTTGCAATATGTTTTGTACGTCCAGTACTGATTACGGTTTCAGAGAATCAATTAAGGAACTTATATTGTTTTAGCATAAAACGGAGACCTTAAAGCATACGTGTAGCTTCCCTTATGGTGGCGCCACTTTACCGGACTCTCCTCCTCAGGATCCTAGATAACGTAACTCTCTGGGGGCTTTCAAAAGAAAACTGAAAGCTATTTTTATGCGGGAATAAAACTGACTGGTAATCCTGCTACACCGAATCTTAAAAAGTCTTATTGAAGCACTTACACCTATCTCGGGCAACCACTGTCTCGCACACATATTCCCAAATTTGTCAATGGTTGCTTATCGGAAGGACAAGTCTCTGAAACACTATCTGGTTAAAGCAAAAGTTCTTCATTTCAACTTAACAAACAAGAGTTTTACAAAGTAATTAAAGGTCAAGTGACAGCGTTACAACAGCTCGAGTGGAAAAGATGGGCCATAGTTTTAACTCAGCTAGCCAAACAACACATTGTTCATTTCACCTTGCCCGCTCGCAGAGCCGGCGGTCCATAATATAATATTTATTTTGTTAGTGACCTCAAAAGTTGTGTGCTGAAGACAGCATGGTTGGCAACGTTAAAATGCTTACCAAAAACATTCCTGTAAAGAGGGAGGTTGTAATTCAAACTTCTCTGACACAGGGTTCCCATAAAGACAAGTGTGGGCATTTTGCAGGAGGGGGCACACAACATAAATCTTTCCCATTGAACTTAAACCGATCTTCAATTGACTCTTGAAATCTATAGACTTGAACTGATTTGCAATACTCCCAAACAACCACCTTACTGAAACCCTTACCTGGCTCATCGCCTTGTAGGCAATTTGTTCAAGGCTGAGATGAACATTTCTGTAGGGGCATTGTAAGTGAACCCCCAAAGGAATTAAAGGCAGGGTCTTCAGAAAGGCACAAGGCTACACGCAGATCATTTAGCAACCCAGTCACATTTAGAATTGTACTGTCATAATAAAAGTTAAAAAAGTTTTACAAACTCGGAGCTAAAAGTTAAAACTTATGAAATATTTCGTCCGTTTTCAACCGGACTTCATCAGTCAATGATGTGAATGTTAAAAAGATGAATTTTAAAAAGGTTTTTTAACGCCTCTTGGGGGTTAGAATTGTGTCATAGATGGCTGCTAATTCGTAACCATTGTCTCTGTTTAACGCCGGTTTCGTAAGTTTAATTTGAATAGCTTCTTTTATCCTGCGTTTGAAGTTGTTAACTTCGGTTGATAGTACTTTTGTCTTATTTGGGTTCACCGAGTGGCCCTCCAGGCGACAATGCTCGTGAATAGCTGATGAACTTCTTGATTGGTGTTCTTTTACCCTGATTTCCAGAGAGCGGGCCGTTTCGCCAACGTACTCCTTCTTACACTTCTCACAATGGATCTGGTACACAGTACCGCATTTCTTGAGATTGACAGTTGTGTCCTTGACACGTACCAATTGTGATCTTAGAGAATTGACGGGTTTATGAATAAGTGTAACCTCATGTGACTTGAAAGCTCTTTGCAGGCGTTCCGAGATTCCTTTGATGTATGGCGTTGATGCATAGATTTTCTTCTCGTTTTGAGGCTCTTCGGTATCCTCTGTTGTAGATTTTGGATGTGGTATTGTTAGCATCCATTCTGGATAGTTATTCATTTTTAGAGCTTGCTTGACGTGCTGTGTTTCTCTAGTTCTGTCATCGTTTTCCGTAACCAAGGTCTGAGCTCTCAACATCAGGGTGTTAACCACAGCTCTTTTGTGTTGTAGATGATGGTTTGATTGGAAGTTTAGGTACTGGTCCGTGTGCGTAGGTTTGCGGTACACGGAGATCTTGGTAGAACCATCTTGGTTAATACTCACACAGGTATCAAGGAAAGGAATCCTGCCATCCTTTTCTTGTTCCGAAGTGAACTGGATATGTTGGTCAATGGAGTTTAGATGTTCTGAGAAGGAATCGACGGCGTTTTCGTGAATCTTGGCCATCGTGTCATCCACATATCGATACCACATAGTTGGAGGGGTGGGGGCGGTGTCCAGAGCTCTGCTCTCGAACTGTTCCATGTAGAGATTGGCCACTACAGGGGAAATTGGAGACCCCATGGCGGCTCCTTTCTTTTGTTTGTAGAATTCACCCTGGAATGTGAAGTATGTGCTCGAGAGGCACATCTCTAGTAGAACAGATAATTGGGCGATGTCTAACGGGCATCTATCCGGTAAGCTCTGGTCACTTTCCAGTTTGGCTCTGACAACTGGAATGGCTTCATTGATCGGAATGCTGGTAAACAGTGAGGAAACATCGTATGAAACGAGTTTCTGTCCAGGGGGTACTTCAAGTTCTGCAATCTTGTTGACAAAGTCTTCACTGTTGACGATGTGATGACTGTTGAGGCCAACAAGAGGTTTCATAATCTTAGCAAGGAACTTGGCAGTATCATACATCACGCTACCAATGCTCGAAACTATTGGCCGTAGCGGTACGTCTTTCTTGTTAATCTTGGGTAGCCCGTAGAACTTTGGGACATTCTCTGCTGTGGGGTACAGTTGATTGTAAAGATAATTAGGGATGTTTCATGTTTTTCCTCAAATGGACCACTCACGTCAGCGATCAAACCATTGGGGAGGACAATACTGTGAAACTTTATGCCATGCAGCCGTTTATGGCCATTGTAAATGACCCTTTGATTATGCTGTGGTCGTGCAATACGGTGGACACAGTTCCATCAATGAACCAAAAGCAATTCCTGACAGGTGCACAGCCAAAGCATAATTATGTGGCTGATCTTTTTGCAAGAAGGGCTGGTATCAGAACGGAGGACGATGGTGGTGGTGGGTATAAATATAGTCATTGGTCTCATTAAAAATTAACCACAGTTCAGTTGGATCCCAATATAGGGCACCATGTCAGTTTATTGACAGTGGTATGCTACCCTCTTCAGTAAAATATAGAGACCTTTCTTTTCGTCACAAACGGTCCCTTGTTGACAGTTTATTTTACGAGGGATTTTCAAATCTTTTTTAGCAAAACGCAACTCGGGTTTTGCACTCGGTATCGCTATGCATTTGCATCAAGTGTCTCAAATTCCCGATATGGAAAGATAGGCTTGGAAGAAAACGACTCGTACAAAACAAGAAAATCTTTTGTCGTTAATAATTTCTTCATTATTTGCTATAATCGAAAAGCATCTCGAAAACCACTAAGACCGCCGCAAGCCATAACATGAAGACAAAAAATTCCGTCACATCATGAAAGCATGACTACAGCAACTTGTACACACGCAATGTGGCGAGCCGAGCGCCTAGTCGGCAGCACAGTTCCTTCGGTCCGACCTCGTTGAGCTGCACCCTTAGTAATTCAGTCTCCGACTGCGAGAAAGGGCGATTAGCAGGTCAGATATTATTTTTTGTGAAATCAAAATGACTGCCATGAATATTCGTTATTCCAACCCTGAGTTCACCGATGCGATGGATAAATTATCTTTGCAGATTGTAAAATCCGAGGTACAAGATGCTCAACATGAAAACGGCGGGCGAAGAAAAATACAATTAGTGTTACTGCTCATAAAAGTCATCGTGCAAAGCTAAGTGAAAGGAAGGCTTTTTAGCACGGCTAATTCACCATGCGTTGCGACGAAACGGAAATCCGCGGAAAGCGTGTGCGAATATCGTACGAACTTCCATTCCCTGGACGAAAATGAGGGGATGTGGATTTGTTTCTTTACAAATAATTGAAGAAGCAGACGTGGAACTTGATTTTTTGTTGTTACTAGAATATTCGAACTGCATCCCGACTAAACTTACATGCGAGAATACAAAATAAACATACAAATCCACAGGCATCAAAACTTGACAAGACACAAGGCACCGCCAAAATCACTTCCTGAAATATGACTTCGGCGAGCTCACTGTCGTTGAGCATTGAGTATTGGAGTGAATCTCCACTGGTCGTGCATTGAAGTTCCTTAAGTAGATCTTTATATAACTTTCAAGGGCTCTGGTTTGCGAGGTCTTCCACCTTTGCTTTCCAAAGCTACCATTGTTCCATGAACATCATCGTCTGCTATGTTAACAATAGCAACAATTTTGCCGGTAATCAACCATTGTCGTCCGG
>NC_090871.1:37260892-37265892 GCF_036669935.1 Montipora foliosa | reverse complement strand
ATTCGGCTACAAATTGTTAGACGCAACCTCAAAAAGCAAAAGCACAGTCCCCGTATCAACATTTTCAAACAATCTTCGATCATTTTTACAAGTTATTCACAGATGACTAGTAATAGCTTTCACTATTTCACTTCTGCCTCCGCCGAAGATAATACCGATGGCAGTTGAGGTGTATTACAATTAATGTGCTGCACAATGTGACGGTCTTCATATTATGCTACGTGTAATTCAGTAGGTAGGTAAGTGAAAGTGAAAGATAGAAGGAAAGGATGGGCAACAACAAACGGCCATTTATTTTCAATTCCCATCAACGTTTATTTGATACGCTATCAATTGAAAAGCAATTTACATCATTTTGGAAAATGCCTTGAAAATATGATTGTCAAACAGGAACAGGAACACTCAATGACTAGAAGGCAACATTTCGTCGTCATCTTTTTGCTCTATGTGGTTTTCTTTCCACGGTACCTTGAAATACCATAAAGTAGGAACAAAAGTCGCTGATTATTATTATTATTATTATTATTATTATTATTATTATCTGTAAATAACTGTTTTTTGGCGTTGTTGTTGCCGTAGTCGTCGTTGTTTCTTAAACTCCCTGTTGTTACAAATGCGCTCGCAAGAAATTTATCACTTCAGTATTAAAGTATAATGGTGAAGTTGTTGATACGAAACGCTAACTCCTAAAAATTACACAAGATTTGGCATGTTTGAAAGATATTGAACAGGAGACTGTTCAGTCCACGATGGGAAAAATGGGGGTTTCGTATCGAACGATGCGCGCAATGCATGCCAGAGAGTCTTAAACTGTGCGGACCTTGAATGAGTGCAAGTCTCAGAGCGTAAACGAGCTTTCTTCGACATCGGATGTGGAAAAAGAGAGCTAGGTTTTATAAAGATTGAAATTTTTTGCTTGATGAACCGGGCAGCCTTTGCTTGTAAGTTCAACTTTGAAAAATGACTTTTTTTTTCTTCTAAATTATTTTTAGGGGTACTTCAAAGTAAAGAACTCCATGGTGGGTACTCCATGGAGTGGTACTCAACCCCAAAGCTGACTGTCTTTACTTGTCGTCCAATTTACTTGTATATATTGTAGAAAAAGGAGCAAGACTTGTAATGGACTCGTCGAATTAGTCCAAAATCGAATGCGAAAAGAAATGCCGAGAGTTGTATTTTACGAGCCTTGCATAATGTTTCTGTTGGAATATCGCAGGGCAATGTTGACGATATTTCCCACAATCTATGTATTACATCACAATAAAAACCTCTTATTTCATTGAACCATGTACAGCATGATTTTGTGATGAAAATTGGAGCCCCAAGGATACTGCTTGCTAAGTAAATAGATCATTTTACAGTTGTGTGCTCAGTTACCAGGCCTTCGAATAAAAGCGAGACTGAAGTTGACCTTGTTTTCATAAAAAAAATCACTGCTTTTCTTATATAACCAGTCTAGGATTATGTCGAATTTGTCCGTTTTTTTCCTGTGCTGGAAATCGGAAAAGCTGCGCAATAGGGACTTTCCTGTCACTCCCCCGCTAAGTATTGTATTTGCCCCTGGAGTATTCTGCATGGATATTTGGTACTTTACAGAGGGTAGTAGAAAGGCGTAGATTTTATCCAGTAGACACAGTATAATATTTAATTAACCTGAAATGGCGGCGAATGGTGTTTATTGGATCTTTAAACAAAATTTACCCTTTTGGAGCTGAAGAATGGAACGAAAATTCGATAAATAACACAAGCGGGGAAAAATGAACATCTGGAATAAAGCGAGGAATGATGAATTTGGACAACAATTGCATCTTTGGATCGGCCGTCGAGCGGTGATCTGTATTTGTAATATTTTACTTACTGTGATGTTATGTACAACACTGAATCCAAATGGCAAATTCTGTGGTAACTTTGTCTGGTTGGATGTGGGCTTAACAAACTCATTGAAGGAATCGAACACCTTGAATGCATCTGTGTTTATTCAAGTCTGATCTTTGTCGTCTGGCTATTTATATTCATTTGCACTCAACTCTGCACAGTCTTCAGGTTAAAAGAAATATAAATTGAAAGTGTGACTAATTCTTGACAGTCAAGAATTATTTGAAAGAAAGCTTGTTGTCTATTTCATGCATCATTGTTCAAGGAAAAGTTTCTTCAGGAAAGTGTTTGATCCTGAACTCCGGTTGATTGCGGCCACTTTTTTTTGGCCTGGCAAAACGGCCATACATTCTCTTATAGAAAACCCTCGTTAATGCGGTCACCCGTTAATACGGCCAACAGCCACAATTTTAAATTCCAAACAGTAGAATCCTCTATAATTTCACCCCGTTAAGACGGCCACTCGCGCTAAATTGAGAAAACCAAAACACCTGTGACATGTCAATTTCATTGACCTTTGTTCTTTACCACTGTAATCGAACAGCTTATTTACTTTACAAAGTACGGTCAGCAACACTCCTCCCTGTTTTCATTACAAACATAATCTTGACACTACCGTAACATCCAGTACGGCAAATCGCGAAGGGATTAAATCATTGTGCTTTCATCAAAAACACGACTGATACTATAGTCTTTCGGTTAGGTAATTACGGCGGCATTCGTTTTTTAGAAGCATAGCAAGATGGGCTTGTTCTTCTTTTGATTTTAGGCTCAAAACGTACAGTACACTTAACAATTTTAAGCGTTTTACCTACTGAGGGAAGTTTCAAGTACTTTATACAATTACTGTACGTACATTCCTGTTGTTTATTAAATAGAAAAGTTGCTCTGGAAGTGCAAATGCGATATATATAACTTTAAATCACAGGAAGTAACTGTTACAGTCAAGTCAATCTAAAATATTTTCAAAGAAAGCGTTTCCGAAA
This sequence comes from Montipora foliosa, assembly GCF_036669935.1. NCBI lineage: Eukaryota > Metazoa > Cnidaria > Anthozoa > Scleractinia > Acroporidae > Montipora > Montipora foliosa. The sequence continues at coordinate 37,263,031 of NC_090871.1, read as the reverse complement.
GAAAGGTTTTAAAATCGCCTATTTTTGTTTTCAAATTTCGTGGGCTCCGCCAACTTGAATAATTGTGACGTGTCACGGTTGCGCTATTGTTATTAGACAAAAGCTCTTTGTGTCAGAACAATAGGGAAACCGTAACACGTCAGAATTATTCAAGATGGCGGCGCCTGCAAAATTTGAAAGGGAGAATAAACGATTTTAAAATTTCCTTTTCCAGATATAAACACTTTTTTAAAAACAAATTTCGAGCAAAGTTGTTAGTAAAACATAATTTCCTTCGGTTTAAGCTTATTTTGTAGTAAGAGTGGAGGTTCCCTTTGAGGATTTGGCCTTAAATTTCATCTGGTACTTTAAAACAAATAAGCTGAACTACATGCTTAAATACAACAAGGTTTGGTCTGATTCAAGCCTAAAACGTATTACCAAACGCTGCTATGATATTATTCGAGTTAAAACTCGCTGTTCTTAAATTATTTTCACAGTAGACTATTTTACAGTTGTGTGCTCAGTTACCAGGCCTTTGAATCAAAGTGCCACTGTCGTTACTCGTGGATATGAAAGTTACCGCGATTGTTTAAAATTGGCAGGCTGAAGTTTTCTTTATGCATTATCATTGATATTTGGATAATTGTGTGACAGCACGGTGGGCTCTCATATACAACTAGATACCCAAAATAATGCATGTATGTGAGGTAATCCCCTTTGCTGGAATTCAACCCTGTGAAATAAGTATACCATTTCTCCAATAGGGATAAGATTACTCGTTAACACATCCTCTATAAAGAGCTGTACCATGTGTTCAAAGTTCGTTGCACAGATGACAGAGTAATTTAGCATAAGGTCTGATTTTTGTTGCCAGGTCATATTGTTAATGTCATCAGGGTTAGCAAGTAGAGCAGATCCATTCAGTAATATTAACACTTTTTGTGCCAGTTATACATTCCTCCAACAAACCTTGCGAATATTTATCACTATATTTGATACTGTTACACTTAGAAACAGATGATCTGAACCATGAATGATCACAGCAAGTGCATACATATTCAGGGCCATGTGTTATCTTATCACGAAAAAGACTGAATCACTTTTGACATGGAATGTCTAATAGAGTCTTGACCTTGCCAAATTTCAGTTTGGTTTAGCTTTAAGCTCTGCATAGCTTTTCTTAAATGGTTTTATGCTTTTCTGATATTGCTTGGATTTGATGGATTTGGATCAGTTTGATTTGTTTAAGTTGTATTCATGTGGATTTGATGACTCATAGCTTGCAGAACTTCGTGATAGCTTTGATAAACATAGGTATACTTTGATAGCTTCGGTGTTACTCTCCAAATGGCAGTCACCTTCCAAATGGAATTTATTTATTCCCCGTGAGCTTAGGGGATGAACAGCACTGTCTTCTCACATTGTGTCAGTCGATTCCATTTCTACACGCGTACGTATTAAAGTCTTCGCGTTGGTCAGTGAAAGGCGGTGCATAACTAATTGCATCAATCTGTACTTGTTCAGAATATTTTGCTTCACCTTCGAAGAAAGCCATTTCTTTAATTCTTCCGTTTCTTGCTTCTAAATGCAGTGGAAGGTGCTCAAACACTTAAGTATAAAAGCGGATACAGCAATGGCGGCGCACAACCACGCGAACAGGAAGTCACAGCTTTCTAAGCTGTGTTGTGATTATCCATCCTGATTGGTGATTGGCTTATTAGATCGAACTTCCGGTTACGCAGGAGTGACACATTTGCATAAAGAACCTCACCAAAACTCGTGGATATATCCACGAGTAATAAAAACGAGGCTGGAGTTGACCTTTCTTTGATCCAAACCTAATTGCTTTTATTTAAACTAGACGCTCAGTGAGCGTAAACTGGGTTGCCTTTGGTACGTGTTTTTCCTTCTCAAATTTTCGTACTCATTCCCAAACACCCTAACAAATTACTAGTTCGGGACCGAAACACTATTTATTTTTAAATAGCTTCTTGTCCGTAAAAAGTTACCGAAATGCGCAGTAGATAAGCTTAGAGAAATATTGTTGGCTTCCCAAATTAACTTCATTTCACACCAGAATGACTAAACAGCAAGGATTCCTGTCATCCTTATGAAAACTGCTCCCATATAAATTTCGACCCACGTATGAAAAGTAGT
>NC_090871.1:37253392-37255892 GCF_036669935.1 Montipora foliosa | reverse complement strand
AGATCGAGAATGTTACTATCCCTTGTAGGCAAGGTGACAATTTGTGAGAGGAAATAATCACCTAGTATTGAATGGAATTTAAGTTAATCAGCACCTCTGGTTCTTTCAGGGTTGTCCCATGAGATCTTAGGGAAATTAAAGTCACCACAAATTAGAATATTGCTGAAGCGGTCACAAACTTGAGAAAGCGTTGAATTTAATTTTTCCAGCCAAGTACCATCGGAATTAGGTGGTCTATAGCAGCAGCACAGGCAAATATTAATGTTGCAGCATGTTGTAACTTCAGCAAAACAGATCTCGATGTCAGTTTCAATAAATATTTCCCTTGCCGATTTGAATGAACTTGACTTAATAGTTAATAACACGCCGCCACCGTGTGTATCTCTGTTATTCCGTACAATAAAGTAGTCTTCAGGAAGGATTTCTGAATTAAGCACATCGCTAGAAAGCCAAGTCTCGCTTACAAATATTATATCAGACTCTTCAGCATAAGCTAGTTCCTGGAATCTTGAGAGATTGCACTCAAAACAATCCAGTGCTTTGTGCCAGCTTTTGATACTCCGAACGTTAGAAACTAGGCAATTCAAGTTGAACGTTTTCGATCCAGATAACGGCCTTAAAATGGACCAGGATGTGTAGAGATGTCTCCACATAACAGCAGTAGACCGATAATGAAACCACTGCAATCGTCATATTTACGGGTAGATAATAGTGATGTTGTGATAGAAGCTGTATTATCTCGACCACGGTGACTCCATAACGCCAGCCAAGGGATGCAAAACTCACCGGAGGAGATGTAAAGCTTACATGAAAAAGGTAGTAACGCCAGGCGATTGAGAGCGAAAGCAGTTAGCTAACGAGAACGATAATACTAGAGAGATAATACTAGAGAGAGTAAAACGACAAGACCGTCACGCCCGACCGCCATGTTGGTTCACTATTGAGTTCACAGTTTGCTGTTGATGTAGAAGCTTCTCACTGGAATATTGGCAGAGAGGCTCTATGGACATTTGCAGGGTACTAGGTTGCTTCCTGATGAGCAAACGTGGTTTAGGAACAGGCCACAGGGTACAAAGGGTCAGTGGTTGATATACAAGGTGGTGTAGTCGGTCGGGCATGAGGCGTGTGGTTGTACTGGTTTGGCGCTGGGGAAGTTTCGGAGATGAATGATCAGATGGGTTTGAGGGCGTACTGGAAGCTTCGTCAGAAGTATGGTGTGAAGTGTGCTGATGTGTGGTATAAGGAGGATCCGGATAAGGTGAGGGTGTTGGAGATGGGAATATGGAGATCTGGTGGAGAGGAGTTTTGAGACAACACAGAAGATGGAACATAAACGTCTAGACCTAACTCTGGTGGATAGGGCGGCTCAGTGTCTTGGCATAGGACCGTAGAGAACAAGAAAATTACCAACTACTCTCCTATGGCAAAGGAAATCAGGAAGATGCAGTGGTTATCAACAAAGAATGTGTCATTGGTGGTTGGCTGTTTGGCTGTGGTGTCTGGTCAGTTGGAGGACTTTTTAAAGGTGATGATGGTTTATTATGTGATGATGGTTTTTTAAAATATTCAAAAATAGCACCCAAGTGGTGAAATACATCTGAATTTACAAGTATACTTTAAATATTAAAAAAATACAAAAATCTTACATTTGACCTTAAAATTAAAAGTCTAAAGGGACTGGGAATTACAAGAGTCAGTATATATATACCAATGAAACAAGACGCTTAGGTTTGCTTGACTACAAGGACTGGGCGTTAGACGCCATTCTTGGAAAAAAAAATTTTTTAAATCCTTCAGTCCGGCATTTAAAGAGTGCTACATGGTTTTTGTTGCGTAACTCATAAGCATGGCAATCGGCGCGCTTGGTGGTATGAGGTGGTGCAGCCGTGACCCAGGCACGCAGATACGTCCAGACTTTCTCACAGAGTTCGTCTCTTCTCACATTTAAGCGAGTGGAGTGTGCAGCCACAATGGCATCTCGGTAGCTCAGGGAATAATATACGCAGAGCTCTTTTCTGGACTCTCTCGATCTTGTCCTTGAGGTAAATTGGCAGGCGGGTAGACCAAGTGACGCAGGCGTATTCGAGGACCGATCGCACCAAGGCATAGAAGATGTTAATAAGGTCTTCCGGTGGAATTCCGGACCGCTTGAGCACTCTTAAGATTTACGGCGTTTTGACTTTGGAGACGACCTCTACGCACGTGCTCATTCCACCTAAGAGTGTCGCTGATAGTGAATCCAACGACTTTCGTGTGAAGAGACGCGTTCTAAGGGACGTTCATTGACGCACAAAGGGCCGAGATCAATGTAAATGCTTTCTTTATAGTGGAAGTACACTTAGCTATCAAGCTAGTTTACAGGTACTCCACTGTTAACAAGGTGAAAGTAACAATTGGCAAACTTAACAGAAACATATTAAGAACCCCAACTGGCGGGAGGCAACCAGTTGGCTATTTGCAAAGCATGGTAGAGTTGAATCCGGGACAACGGAAACAAATC
>NC_090871.1:37235892-37243392 GCF_036669935.1 Montipora foliosa | reverse complement strand
TAAACGTTAATGGAAATTGAAAATAAATGGTGTTTGTTGTTGCCCATCCTTTCCTTGCATCTTTCACTTTCATTTACATGTAAAATAATATGAAGAGATCACAATGTGCAGCACACATTGATTGGAAAATACCTCAACTGCCATCCGTATTATCTTACGCAGGGGCAGATGTAGTGAAAACTATTTCTAGTATCTAAATTGGTAGATATTGTGTATGGGAAAGCAATCTCGATTTGCTCGACCGAGCGCGCAAGGTGTTATCGGTATTGCTTAACAGGGCACGCAACGTGGTATCGGTATTGTTCACCGAGTTCGCGAGGTGTTCTGGGTAACTTGAGTCACGAGGCAGAAAGTCACAAGGAGCATATAGAAAATCATATTGGCTGGGTCAGAAATCGATTTTTCGAGCACAAATCATAAACCGGGGCGACGATTTGTCATACACCAGGAGGCAGTATGGTCCAGTGGTTAAGGCGTTGGGTTTGCACGCGGCTGCTCCGGGTTCAAATCCCGTTATAACCTCTGGTTTGGATTTGTTTCCGGTTGTCCCGGATTCAACTGTACCATGCTTTGTAAATAGCCAACTGTTTGCTTCCCGCCAGTTGGGGTTCTTAATATGTTTCTGTTAAGTTTGCCAATTGTTACTTTCACCTTGTTAACAGTGGAGTACCTGTAAACTAGCTTGATAGCTAAGTGTACTTCCACTACAAAGAAAGCATTTACATTTACATTTTATACACAAATGAAATCAGGGGCGACAGATTCGACAGATTCGACAGATTCGACAGATTCGGCTACAAATTGTTAGACGCAACCTCAAAAAGCAAAAGCACAGTCCCCGTATCAACATTTTCAAACAATCTTCGATCATTTTTACAAGTTATTCACAGATGACTAGTAATAGCTTTCACTATTTCACTTCTGCCTCCGCCGAAGATAATACCGATGGCAGTTGAGGTGTATTACAATTAATGTGCTGCACAATGTGACGGTCTTCATATTATGCTACGTGTAATTCAGTAGGTAGGTAAGTGAAAGTGAAAGATAGAAGGAAAGGATGGGCAACAACAAACGGCCATTTATTTTCAATTCCCATCAACGTTTATTTGATACGCTATCAATTGAAAAGCAATTTACATCATTTTGGAAAATGCCTTGAAAATATGATTGTCAAACAGGAACAGGAACACTCAATGACTAGAAGGCAACATTTCGTCGTCATCTTTTTGCTCTATGTGGTTTTCTTTCCACGGTACCTTGAAATACCATAAAGTAGGAACAAAAGTCGCTGATTATTATTATTATTATTATTATTATTATTATTATTATCTGTAAATAACTGTTTTTTGGCGTTGTTGTTGCCGTAGTCGTCGTTGTTTCTTAAACTCCCTGTTGTTACAAATGCGCTCGCAAGAAATTTATCACTTCAGTATTAAAGTATAATGGTGAAGTTGTTGATACGAAACGCTAACTCCTAAAAATTACACAAGATTTGGCATGTTTGAAAGATATTGAACAGGAGACTGTTCAGTCCACGATGGGAAAAATGGGGGTTTCGTATCGAACGATGCGCGCAATGCATGCCAGAGAGTCTTAAACTGTGCGGACCTTGAATGAGTGCAAGTCTCAGAGCGTAAACGAGCTTTCTTCGACATCGGATGTGGAAAAAGAGAGCTAGGTTTTATAAAGATTGAAATTTTTTGCTTGATGAACCGGGCAGCCTTTGCTTGTAAGTTCAACTTTGAAAAATGACTTTTTTTTTCTTCTAAATTATTTTTAGGGGTACTTCAAAGTAAAGAACTCCATGGTGGGTACTCCATGGAGTGGTACTCAACCCAAAGCTGACTGTCTTTACTTGTCGTCCAATTTACTTGTATATATTGTAGAAAAAGGAGCAAGACTTGTAATGGACTCGTCGAATTAGTCCAAAATCGAATGCGAAAAGAAATGCCGAGAGTTGTATTTTACGAGCCTTGCATAATGTTTCTGTTGGAATATCGCAGGGCAATGTTGACGATATTTCCCACAATCTATGTATTACATCACAATAAAAACCTCTTATTTCATTGAACCATGTACAGCATGATTTTGTGATGAAAATTGGAGCCCCAAGGATACTGCTTGCTAAGTAAATAGATCATTTTACAGTTGTGTGCTCAGTTACCAGGCCTTCGAATAAAAGCGAGACTGAAGTTGACCTTGTTTTCATAAAAAAAATCACTGCTTTTCTTATATAACCAGTCTAGGATTATGTCGAATTTGTCCGTTTTTTTCCTGTGCTGGAAATCGGAAAAGCTGCGCAATAGGGACTTTCCTGTCACTCCCCCGCTAAGTATTGTATTTGCCCCTGGAGTATTCTGCATGGATATTTGGTACTTTACAGAGGGTAGTAGAAAGGCGTAGATTTTATCCAGTAGACACAGTATAATATTTAATTAACCTGAAATGGCGGCGAATGGTGTTTATTGGATCTTTAAACAAAATTTACCCTTTTGGAGCTGAAGAATGGAACGAAAATTCGATAAATAACACAAGCGGGGAAAAATGAACATCTGGAATAAAGCGAGGAATGATGAATTTGGACAACAATTGCATCTTTGGATCGGCCGTCGAGCGGTGATCTGTATTTGTAATATTTTACTTACTGTGATGTTATGTACAACACTGAATCCAAATGGCAAATTCTGTGGTAACTTTGTCTGGTTGGATGTGGGCTTAACAAACTCATTGAAGGAATCGAACACCTTGAATGCATCTGTGTTTATTCAAGTCTGATCTTTGTCGTCTGGCTATTTATATTCATTTGCACTCAACTCTGCACAGTCTTCAGGTTAAAAGAAATATAAATTGAAAGTGTGACTAATTCTTGACAGTCAAGAATTATTTGAAAGAAAGCTTGTTGTCTATTTCATGCATCATTGTTCAAGGAAAAGTTTCTTCAGGAAAGTGTTTGATCCTGAACTCCGGTTGATTGCGGCCACTTTTTTTTGGCCTGGCAAAACGGCCATACATTCTCTTATAGAAAACCCTCGTTAATGCGGTCACCCGTTAATACGGCCAACAGCCACAATTTTAAATTCCAAACAGTAGAATCCTCTATAATTTCACCCCGTTAAGACGGCCACTCGCGCTAAATTGAGAAAACCAAAACACCTGTGACATGTCAATTTCATTGACCTTTGTTCTTTACCACTGTAATCGAACAGCTTATTTACTTTACAAAGTACGGTCAGCAACACTCCTCCCTGTTTTCATTACAAACATAATCTTGACACTACCGTAACATCCAGTACGGCAAATCGCGAAGGGATTAAATCATTGTGCTTTCATCAAAAACACGACTGATACTATAGTCTTTCGGTTAGGTAATTACGGCGGCATTCGTTTTTTAGAAGCATAGCAAGATGGGCTTGTTCTTCTTTTGATTTTAGGCTCAAAACGTACAGTACACTTAACAATTTTAAGCGTTTTACCTACTGAGGGAAGTTTCAAGTACTTTATACAATTACTGTACGTACATTCCTGTTGTTTATTAAATAGAAAAGTTGCTCTGGAAGTGCAAATGCGATATATATAACTTTAAATCACAGGAAGTAACTGTTACAGTCAAGTCAATCTAAAATATTTTCAAAGAAAGCGTTTCCGAAAGAAAGGTTTTAAAATCGCCTATTTTTGTTTTCAAATTTCGTGGGCTCCGCCAACTTGAATAATTGTGACGTGTCACGGTTGCGCTATTGTTATTAGACAAAAGCTCTTTGTGTCAGAACAATAGGGAAACCGTAACACGTCAGAATTATTCAAGATGGCGGCGCCTGCAAAATTTGAAAGGGAGAATAAACGATTTTAAAATTTCCTTTTCCAGATATAAACACTTTTTTAAAAACAAATTTCGAGCAAAGTTGTTAGTAAAACATAATTTCCTTCGGTTTAAGCTTATTTTGTAGTAAGAGTGGAGGTTCCCTTTGAGGATTTGGCCTTAAATTTCATCTGGTACTTTAAAACAAATAAGCTGAACTACATGCTTAAATACAACAAGGTTTGGTCTGATTCAAGCCTAAAACGTATTACCAAACGCTGCTATGATATTATTCGAGTTAAAACTCGCTGTTCTTAAATTATTTTCACAGTAGACTATTTTACAGTTGTGTGCTCAGTTACCAGGCCTTTGAATCAAAGTGCCACTGTCGTTACTCGTGGATATGAAAGTTACCGCGATTGTTTAAAATTGGCAGGCTGAAGTTTTCTTTATGCATTATCATTGATATTTGGATAATTGTGTGACAGCACGGTGGGCTCTCATATACAACTAGATACCCAAAATAATGCATGTATGTGAGGTAATCCCCTTTGCTGGAATTCAACCCTGTGAAATAAGTATACCATTTCTCCAATAGGGATAAGATTACTCGTTAACACATCCTCTATAAAGAGCTGTACCATGTGTTCAAAGTTCGTTGCACAGATGACAGAGTAATTTAGCATAAGGTCTGATTTTTGTTGCCAGGTCATATTGTTAATGTCATCAGGGTTAGCAAGTAGAGCAGATCCATTCAGTAATATTAACACTTTTTGTGCCAGTTATACATTCCTCCAACAAACCTTGCGAATATTTATCACTATATTTGATACTGTTACACTTAGAAACAGATGATCTGAACCATGAATGATCACAGCAAGTGCATACATATTCAGGGCCATGTGTTATCTTATCACGAAAAAGACTGAATCACTTTTGACATGGAATGTCTAATAGAGTCTTGACCTTGCCAAATTTCAGTTTGGTTTAGCTTTAAGCTCTGCATAGCTTTTCTTAAATGGTTTTATGCTTTTCTGATATTGCTTGGATTTGATGGATTTGGATCAGTTTGATTTGTTTAAGTTGTATTCATGTGGATTTGATGACTCATAGCTTGCAGAACTTCGTGATAGCTTTGATAAACATAGGTATACTTTGATAGCTTCGGTGTTACTCTCCAAATGGCAGTCACCTTCCAAATGGAATTTATTTATTCCCCGTGAGCTTAGGGGATGAACAGCACTGTCTTCTCACATTGTGTCAGTCGATTCCATTTCTACACGCGTACGTATTAAAGTCTTCGCGTTGGTCAGTGAAAGGCGGTGCATAACTAATTGCATCAATCTGTACTTGTTCAGAATATTTTGCTTCACCTTCGAAGAAAGCCATTTCTTTAATTCTTCCGTTTCTTGCTTCTAAATGCAGTGGAAGGTGCTCAAACACTTAAGTATAAAAGCGGATACAGCAATGGCGGCGCACAACCACGCGAACAGGAAGTCACAGCTTTCTAAGCTGTGTTGTGATTATCCATCCTGATTGGTGATTGGCTTATTAGATCGAACTTCCGGTTACGCAGGAGTGACACATTTGCATAAAGAACCTCACCAAAACTCGTGGATATATCCACGAGTAATAAAAACGAGGCTGGAGTTGACCTTTCTTTGATCCAAACCTAATTGCTTTTATTTAAACTAGACGCTCAGTGAGCGTAAACTGGGTTGCCTTTGGTACGTGTTTTTCCTTCTCAAATTTTCGTACTCATTCCCAAACACCCTAACAAATTACTAGTTCGGGACCGAAACACTATTTATTTTTAAATAGCTTCTTGTCCGTAAAAAGTTACCGAAATGCGCAGTAGATAAGCTTAGAGAAATATTGTTGGCTTCCCAAATTAACTTCATTTCACACCAGAATGACTAAACAGCAAGGATTCCTGTCATCCTTATGAAAACTGCTCCCATATAAATTTCGACCCACGTATGAAAAGTAGTTAATATTTACACAACACCATGAATCCACAAAGGCAGAAAAATCTCACAAAAACGTTTTCCAGTCGTAATTCATGACTAAAGGGTCGTAATAACTTTTCTGTCGAAGAGTAGGTTCCCTTAGGAAAATTAAACCATTCGTGTTTTACATGGCCAATTAAGTCCTAACCAAGAATTCTCAAGAATTCGAACTTGCTTAACATTTCATTGCATGGAATTCCTATAAATTGGAAATTTGTCGAAAGTCCACCTTAAGCTCTGCAGGTTTTCAATTCCATTTGACTAAAGCTTGTATCAGAGAGTAAAATGTGTGTTGATAGTCTTCCTTTGTTTTACGCTTTAAATGTTGACCCAAAGCACGGAAAAGCAATTTAAGCAGTTGTCTCTTTTATAAACACCTGAAAAATTCAGGTGGCTTCGATGGGATTCGAACCCATGACCTCTTTGATGCCGGTGCAAAGCTCCACCAGCTGAGCTATGAAGCCACTCATTTGGGAGCAGGTCAATTTGTTGGGCTCGTTTATTCCCGTGAAAGGACTCCATGAATGAATGAAATGTATCTAACTAGACAACTTAAGCAATTGTCTCTTTTATAGAAACCAGGAAAATTCAGTCCGCTTCAACGGGATTCAAACCCATGACCTCTGTGGTGCAATACAATCCTCTACCAATTGAGCTATGAAGCCACACAGTTGGGAACGGGTCAATTTGTCGGGCTTATCGTATGTCCGCCAGATTTGATAGTAAATCGAAAGGCGAGTTGCGGTTGAATTTCTATTATAATGTTTCTTGTGACTTTCCAGCATGAGTTCTGTCAAAAGAGGCAAGGTTCTGGAGGCGTGGACGAGACGTGGGGCTACTTTCAAACTCATTGACAAGGAAAGAATCTTCAAATAGGTTCATCAGGCATCAGACCAGTAACATTGAAAGTTCTGATCGTGGTAGGGAGGGAGGGAGGGAGGGACCATTAGCTGTGAAGGTTTGACGATGAAAGGTGATGAGGTTAATGGTGTGATTGGGAAAGATAGAAAGGATAGGAAGAAAGGAAACAACAAAGGTTAATGTATACAGGAGGAGAGGAAGTGTTTTGTCAGGAGGGGTGGTCCCGAAGATGAGGGGGTGTATGAAGACTTTGTGGTTGTGGAGAAGTTGGTTACTATTAGAGTCGCAAGCAATGAGAAGGAGGTACTTCAGAGGATGGCAGCAGTCTTTGGTAGGGAGGAGTGGGTTGAGGTTCCCGGTTTGAAGGCTCAGGATGGAAGCAAAGTGAATAGAGAGGTGAAGGATGGGATGTCAGTGTCACAGATCAATAGGTTTTGGTAAACTGGGTCATATGTATTCACAGACAGTTTGAGAAGGAGAAACCCAGTTGGAGAAGAAGGAGTAAGAAGAGCATCTGAGAATGGCAGCAGAACTTGGGAAGGGCTGAGGTGATAAAGAAGGGAACTGTGCTTGGGAGGAAAGCGATGGGTCGCTGGAATAGGAGGTATCAAAAGGGGACGGCTGCAGTGAGTTTGTTGTTGTAGAGAAGGACCCAGTATGGGAGCACGAATATTCGGTGGTTTGTAGACAACTGTATGACAGAACAGGTTAGACAACACCGCATTCTAGAATAACCAGAGTCAGTTGTACAAGGAGTTAAGAGGCAAGGCGAACTCGGGGCCAGGCGACGCACAAAATGTAGGGGGGAGGCAACGAAGGTTCGGGAGTGGTCTT
>NC_090871.1:37213392-37225892 GCF_036669935.1 Montipora foliosa | reverse complement strand
ATGAATGATATTGGTCTACAGCTAAACCCCAACAAGTGCAATGTAATCCACGTGAAACGAGGTGAGTTGAAACAAGAGATGCCTGGAATAAAAGTCAGCAATACAGTAGTGGTACAACCCCTGGAAGAAGATTCACAGTACAAGTTCCTGGGAATTCTCGAGAATGTACGTCAGGAAGAGAAGAGAACGTTGAAGTGGGCTGAAAAGACATATCTACAACGTTGGCCAGTAATTTGGTCGAGCCCACTATCAGATGCCAATTGTGTGGCTGCTTCTATTCAGTGTGCACTAGCGGTCCTTAAGTACCCCATGTGGTCGCAGCATTAATTTGGCCGCTGACAGAACTAAGAAGGATTGATCGAGAAGCACGGAAAATCACTGATGGTAACAAACGGAGGAAAACACCCAGCGTCATCGACCGCCCTATTGTATGTGTCGAGAAACAAAGGTGGACACGGCCTGCAGTCAGTAGAGGGAGGGTACAAGATCACAAAGATCATTAAAGGCAGCAATGAAATTGTTCTCAAACAGTGACTCTAGCATGAAAATGGTCAGAGAGTTTGAAGAGCATTCTGCTGTTTTGGGATATCAGTCACTGATTACAGAGGCCCTGAGGTATAGTGAAGAACTTGGACTGATGCTGAAGCTTGCCTACCAGGAACAAACAGTATGTGAAGCTGCTGGAGTGGAGGTAATTGCGACAAAGGCAAAGCAACTGCTGAGATCAAAGTACGAAGAACAGTTGCTGAAGACAGTATGTGATGAAGCATGGCAGGGAAAGCTACATACAGCAAGATGGAATGATGATAGAACTGCTTCTCATGGCTAAGCGAATGGATGTCCTGCCCAACATATGTTGTGGCCAGTATGTACGAGTTATACGAATAGCTCCTACCAACGAAGTTATACCAAGTCAAGTAACGTGTCCTGTCGTATGTGTAATAAGGCACCAGAAAGCATAGCTCACATGTTATCGGGATGCTCAGCCCTCGCCCAAAACAAGTATTTGGCAAGACAAAACAATGTGCTGAAAGTGTTATATTTTGAGCTGCTATGAGAGTTACAACTGGTCGAAAGTCTTCCTGCATGGTACTCACCAATCAAGCCTAAACCAGAATACCATGAACCAATGTCCAAGCATTGTGGGACATACTAACTTATGGGGAGAACCATGAATTGCAAGCTAACAGAATTGATGCAAAGATAGTTAACCATAAAAGTAAGGAAGTAGTAGTCTTGGAGATGAGTTGTCCGTGGATCGAGAACAGAGAAAAGAAAGATGAAGAGAAGTCAGTAAAGTATGGCCCATTATGATGGGAGTTATAAGAACGATACGCTGGATATACAGTCCACCAGTACAATATTATCATGGACGTGCTTGGGGGTTGGTCAAGGACTATGGAAGAAGGATTACGGAAGTTTCTGGGAAAAAAGACAAAAGATGTGCTACGAAACATGCAGAAGTCGGTAGTGTCGAGTACGTTGAATATTGCAAGGTTGTTTAAAATCATAACATGAACAGTAAAATTATAGAACAAACTCTCAAAAGGCTGAACACTACAAGAACATTACATAAGCATGAAGTTTATTCTTACGTATGAACATTAATTTGAAGGATATTCTTTAATAAACATTGAAGGAAATTTAAATATTAGAAGTTCAATTAATTTATGCAAAGTATTCATTTTATAAGTTGTACATAAATCTTAATTCAGTTAATGTTATTTATATAATTCTACTCATTACATAAATTCTAAATAAGCGATTTGTAAAAGTCATACTAATACTATATTGTGATTATTTTTCCAATACTAGCAAATAGGCTTTTATATCTTTTAGAAGTGTAACAATTTGTAGTCTCATAGGTTACGCTGAGCGCCCTACGAAACTTCTCCTGGCATGCTGAAGTTTAATAAACTGCACCGATGATAGAAAAAATAAATACAAATGATAATATATAGGTATTTCTAGGAAAGACACTAAAAATAATGAAAAGAGGTCACTATCATGCCTGTGATTATCGGTGCCCTTGAAATGGTGTCTACCAGCCTGAGGAAATAGTTACAGGTGCTGGATATAGTAAAAAACTGGAGCTGCTACAGAACGTATGCCTCTTGGGGACTGCAACGATCCTTAGAAGAGTACTGGACACAGGATAAGTTACACCAATATTGAGAAGAGGGTACATAGGCACCCAAGGCCAGGGGATGTAACCTGCTGCCAATGAGAACTTTCAGTTTTAATGTTTCCGAAACACTTACATCATAATAATAATGATAATAATAATAATAATAATAATAATAATAATAATAGTAATAATAATAATAATAATAATAATAATAATAATAATAATGATAATATAAATAAATTATAACTAACCCAACAACATTGATTGCAAAGATTTCCTGTGGGACAAGATAAACGAGGCCATTGAGATTGAAAAGCAGGTTTCTGTGCTGAATAGAGATCAAGAGTTTGAACATCTAGGAATCTACTATTTAATAACATTTTGTCACTTGACCCAGCTCATCTATGGGCTACATAACTTATACCAGTAGGTTGGTCACTCCCCAATGATATCATGATCTTGTCAAAAGCTTGTACGTTTATATTTCAAAGTTTTTTTATCATGAAATACAATGATTTTTCCAAAAACAAGTGTAACATTAATGTATATTAAAGAACAATGAGTTATAAATTAAAATATAATCAGTAAGAGCTAGCCAAATTTGCTAAAATTGCCTTACTCCCTAAGATACTTGCCTATTACAGTAACTGTTGATCTCTATTATACATTTTCCTCTGTTTTTCTCTAATGTGATTGAAAGAGAACAATTTTCCAATGGGTGGAGCAGGTTACTGGTGCCAGGGAGGTCATTCACTTGAAATATCACTCAATGGATGACAGTTCAGCAACTCCCATCTTTTCCAAATCAATAATTATTTTCTTCATTTGTAAAATATGTCATGTTCATTGTAACCATGTGTTTCAACAAGGTTACAGTCCACATTAAGTGATTTTGCTAACTGATGTGAGATGGCTGTCAGTATAAAAAGAGCCAAAGTTAAGGCTGGATTATGCACTAAAACTAAAAACGAAATGGCATGCAGTGTGAGGGAATTTTTTGTTGAGAATGAGGCCAGGTTATTAAGATAAAAGCTACAAAATTAATTATTACAACCAGTAGGTTGACTTTATATGATCATGCACTCTAAATTCTAGTTTATGAGGAAGACTACTGTTGGTTTTCTTTCAGCTTTCTTTTGTTTCTTCCATATAAACTTGTATTACCGGTAAAGGTCAGCACACATCAAATCCCATTCACACCAAGGACTCTTAAATTCTTTATCTGCCATTTCCAGTTCCCAGTGATCAAATCTCACTTTCCCACCGAAAAATTAGGTCAGTCCCAGCTCCAACGTTACTGTTCATGAACTCCCACCATAGGAAACTATATGAACGTTCATGATTATTACCTTTTGTTTGAAAAGGAGTGCTTTTCTGGTTAGAAGCTCTGCTCTCTTTTGAACAAGGACATCCTCCCAAATTTTGCACCACCTCAGCTTTAACTCTTCTTCTGACAAACTTTGATTTTTAACGATCAACAAACCTTCCAACGACTTAAATTCATCAAGTAAGTCTTGAGATTTTGATTGGCAATTATGGATTTCTTTGTTCACTAAGTAAAAATCAAAGAGAACAAGACTCTTTATATATGATAACTTGAATATTAAAGAGTATGAAAATAAACACAAACCTTTGCGGAGTTTTGAGAAGCGTTCTCTTATCTTTTCTTCAGACTGTATTATCTGGTCAAATAAATCACTTAGAATGCTCATTATTGGCGAAATTTTTAAGACATCGCGCAGGGAAACTCAATCTTCGGGTTTTCTGGAAATACTGACCGGGGATCGAGGATCGAAGATCGGGGATTGGGGAGCGAAGATCAATGATATTGGATCGAGCATTGATGACAAGCTAAACTAAAGCATTTTTTAAAAAAATAATCAAGAAGAATTTTTTTTCTGGAATCAATTGTGTGCACAGAAATTAAGACAATGATACCATAACTGCCCCTAAGGTGTAAATGTCAGTGCTATACAAAACGTCCTCCCTTCACCACAATTGTCCAATGGATGTTTCTCTGTTTTTTTCTTCATCGATCAAAAGTGAAAAAATAAAAATAATAAGTTTACTTTCAGGGTTTTGAGTGTCCCGAACACATATTGAAAATAAAAAGTACCGGAAACGTTAAAGTAAAAATTCTGACAAGCCCTGCTCTAGCGTTTTTTTTTTTTTTGTAGTAATCCCCCTCTCCCCCACAAATTAAGTTGTGACAAAGTAACATTTTTTAATGTTATAGAAAAAAAGTACATTATGAAATTTACCCAGAGACTGGACGGATGTTAAAAATTTAGTTTCCAGATGATCGACTTTCCACTGGCCAATCAAAGATTCAGTGTGAGTTAATGTAGTTGTAAAATAGTAAAATTAGACCTCGTGAGGTCTTGTGAACCTCCGAGGAACGTGGTAGAGTTTTTTTAACTGGACATCATGCAATAACATTATACAGTTATTGTTGCTAAATATTCTTGGAGGAACTATCCAGGGTAACCGGTCGTTTCGCCTACGGGTCGTTTCGCCTACATATAATGTCGGTTCGCCTACGTCCAATATGTCAGTTCGCCTACGATTCATATGTAAGCTTTAAAACTGAATTGTTTAAAAGTGCTTGTCGAACCTCACAGAAAAAAACTGTGACGGCTAGCTGAGGCGTTATTTCTGTAAACTTGTGTCTTGAGCGGGGTCCTTGAGCGGCCTATATACCAAAGAAAGTGAGACTTCATTAACACATCAATAAAGGATACGTTAAAAATTTAGCTCGTTCCCACTCTACTGGGCGGTTCAATGTTTGTATCGATGTTGAGGTAAGAAATTAGCTCGTTCTCACTTTACTGGGCGGTTCAAATCAATGTTTGTATCGATGTTGCGATTTGTTCTCAGTATCATGAACTTTATGAATTAGTGTTGGTTTTTTAGTTCGTGCGCTTTCACGCGTTACGCAAACGTAGCTAGATGAAAAAAGAGTTAAGGCGTTGTGAAGGCTTGTCACTTGAGGTGAGATTTTTCATTAACATATCATTCAAAAGGACATGGTAGTTCATTTAACAAAGGATTGTATAAAACATTAGCATTCACCAATCACATCACTGCGATTTCGATTCATCGGAGAAGGGATTGACACTATAAAAGTCCTAGTATTTTATTTCTCAAATCACCAGTTCGTTAGAACAACGCTCTCAATCGGAAAATCAAGACGATAATCAACACTATCATCATTCAATCTTATTGAATTCATCCAGGAACAATTTGATTGACAGTACTATCTTCCTTCCAAGAGATTGGAGTGTATTTAAGCAACCAATCCGGACCAACAATGACATAGAGGGGTGGCACAACGCTCTCAACCGCCGAGCCGGTGGCAAATGCAGATTACAGTTTTACCAGTTAATCGAACTACTTCATCGCGAAGCCCGCCTAACTGCTCTTACCATGAAGCTGATATCAGACAAGAAATTAAAGCGGATCCAGAGGAGAGAGTACAGGCAACTTCAGCAGAAACTGTTCGACGCCTGGGAGCAGTACCAGACCGGCAACAAGAACGCTTCACAACTACTCAGCTGCTGCTCCCATCTGAATGGACCTGCTCGTAGCCAGTAAAACCATACATTGAGCCAATGATCTGTTTTAAGGGGCGGGAGTCACGCGGACAACCCAAACGTCCCCGCATGTAATGGGTAAAACTTAGTGATTATTAGTATGATTATTAATCTCAAAAAGTTGCTTGCAGTAATTAAATTGCATTTGTGAACTCATTCTATATGTAAGCAATAAATAAGTTTGTACTTAAAAGTGACTGATTAACGAATTTACTCTAAAATGTCGCGAAATGAACGTACCCAAAGTAAGGGCCAATGTGTGATTAATAGACTTTGCGCTCGAACCTAAGCCTTAGTCTGTTAAATTTGCGGAGTGTAGCGGTTGAGATTTTGCCGACACGAGTGGCACGAATGGTCTATCCACACGACCGGTTAGTCAAATCTTTCGTTTTTATTTATGTTCATGGTACGGAGTTTAAGACGTAGGCGAACTGACATATTGGACGTAGGCGAATCGACTCTAGACGTAGGCGAACAGACAGTAGGCGAAACGACCCGTAGGCGAAACGACCGTAATTCCTATCCAGTTTAGATGGAAATGCAGTTTTAATGGTTTTCTTTGTCTTACAGTGTCCTGCAATTTGATTGGTTACCTTATACAAGCTTTAAAATCTGATTGGTTGTTTTGTTTAATTAAGTGATCCGTTCTCATTGATTAAGGAAACTGTTGATAAACCTGTAAAACACTGTCGAAACAAGCGATTTTCTTTTTTGTGGAAAAAGCTTGTTAATGTGCTGACGCGCAGGCATAGTTTGTCTGGCAGGCGTCGGAAGTGAGCTGTTTTCCTTTTTGACTTGTCTTCGCACAACTACATTTACATCGCCGAGTATCTTTTCTCCATTAGAGATGATTAGTATGAAACTCTTGAGGACACCACTGTCCTGGGACGCAAAATGTTCCCTTCCGGTTGCCGTCCGCATCTCAAAAACGCCCGTGCTTAAGCTCCCTAATGTGACGAATGATTGGCAATATGATTGTTACGTGATTGTTCAGTCAGACCATATAAAAAGAGCTGTATGCCTTACAAATAGTGTGAGAGAGAGCAAGAACTAGTTCAACGAGAGCTGAGGAGTCTTTCATCACCCCAAAAAATTTCCTTCCAACGATGGCGGAAATAATAATGACAAAAAAATAAATTTAAATTTAAAAAACGCAATGATTTTTTCACCGTTTGAGAAAACTAATGCCGCAAGAGAGAGGAATGTGTACGGTAACATTGTTTTTTTTGTAGATGTCTGGACAGGAGGACAGGAGTGAATTTGCCCTCTTTGGAAAGACTGTCCACATGGGTTTGAAGCCAAGACTTCCTCTGCATTACCTGCACTCATCTGGTGCAAAGCTCAAATTAAAGGTACTGTTTCCCTCGTTAGTGAAACATCAGTCAATAGTTCATGATGTCAGTACAGTTTAATAAATAATCTCAATGGTCCTTGCAATTGGAACGTTTCCATTTATGAAAGCTCGCTCTCTTATACTGAATTAAAGCACATTATTTATTCATTACGGGTAAGATTGCAAGGGTAATATTTTTCCTCTTTCAAGAAGTCGTACTAAAACCTGATTGACTTTGAGTGATGCTTTTGTCTAAAAGGAAACACCTTTTGCATTGATCCCTTGTAGATCGTTTGTTTGAAGATAGAATCAACGATTCTCAATTATACGAAATATGCTGACTTTTTTGAACGTCAAGCGACTTTCACTAAAAACTTGATAAATACGTTTCGACCGAAAACCTTCGGTCATCCTCGGTTTGAATTTGACAAAAAAACGACAGCTTCTTCAACGGTTCATATTTGCGTATGTGCGTGACTACAAGTACACGTGATCTCTGCGCGAGGCGAGGAACATTATGCAATTGAAACATAAATGTCAGGAATTTCTATGTGTTTATTCCCCGCCTTCTGGTCTCTCTTTGAATGCCAAGCCTCCAAGAAAAGTCTGTTTTGATAGTCAGCGCTGTGGAGGTGGCATAGCTTAGGATCCAGTTGGGTTTTATCGGGGTCATCAATGCAAGGACTAGATTTTATTTCGGACAGCAAATTAAGGTCCTTTTTAACTCGTGAGGTGGAATTCCTTTGTTTGTCCGTATTCTTCTCTTACGTATTGTTATTACTTGTGTAATCACTCGTGTTCATAACGACTTCGGGTCTGCCCTTATCTGCTGGTTCAATTGTAGGGGATGGATCCCGTTTAAGGTTCATTATTGCTGTGAGTTGTTCCTTCGAAATGTTACGCGTTGTCTTAGCCTTGCTATTTTTCAAGACGTTTACCACAGATGCACGTATAGTCTCCTTAGAACTTTCAGTTAACTTTGATGTTCGCTATGATACTTGAAGTAGGGATGAATACGGGTTTGTAGCAAAATTTAGCCCGTTCTCCCGGAAGGGGGGGGGGGGCGGGGGGAGGAGTCCCATATAAAAAGGGTAGGGAGACCTTATTAAAGAGAGGCCTTATTAAGAGAGACCTTATTAAAACACAAAGAAATAAAAAATAGAGTGACTTTTAATGACGGCAGAGATGTTATCATCTAACACTTTCACCCACGTGAAAAAATCTAAATGTGTCAATATACACTTTTATAATTCTTCGCGCGCAACCCTAAAGGAGACCTTCACGACTACATATGATTGCGTTTTGTCCAGAATAACCTAAGTGAGACCAACATCCGAAATTCACACCCCTAAGCAAGCATCCCTTACCTTTTATATAGGAGTTTGGTTTGTTTCGGAGAAATTCTTCAATGAAAATGCCACCAGAAAAAAATACCTTAACGATTGATGAAAAGAAATGGAGAAAAACATTCGTTCTACTGAGGTACAAATCGATTACAAAGGGTACTTGTTAGCTGTAGGAAAAGAGCTAACCATATTATTGCTGTCAAAAACACTTTTAGTGTAATTTCTGGTGTGAATTTGCAGGAAAATTAACTGTTTTCGACCTATTCGGGTCTTTCATTACACGGTAAAATGGCGCCAGAAAAACATTTGGGCTTAATTGTCATGTACGGTAGCCGTTGTGTATCATTTTTTCATGGAAAACCGCTTGTCAAAAGTACTTTTTTCAAATCCTTTCCCAAAGAAACGCTGAGGTGGTGAATCTCAAAAATTCGGATTTAGATTTGATCCGAAGTATCCTCCTCGAGTGTGGATACTTTGGATACATGATCCGTTTTTGGATTTCGCCAAAAAAACGCAACATCCGTTCTTGGATTCAAGAATCCTTTTTCGGATTTTCCCAAAAAAACGCACCCTATATTTCTTGTGCTAAATCATTAAACAACACATTAATGATTCAACACTTGACACACTTGTCATGCAGTGAGCGTCCAATGTCTCTTATTATCTTTCGTGGTACAAAGGTCGACACGTAGTCACGTCAGTCACACGCTTGCAAAGCTCGTGTCGCTGTGCCATGGTCGTTGGTGTCAGAGTTCGATTCACTGTAACTCGGTGTCTTTTATCGGGTATGTACGGCTTTTCTAGCGCTTTTTGTTAACGTGGACAGGCGCGTAGCGTGGTCATTTTTTAAAATACGCACAAGTACATATGATCTAGAAACCTAAGTAAACTGAGCGAAAAATACTGCGTTCTTTATTTCTTGTCGAAATAGTTGTGTGAATAAAAGCAAAGAACAAAGCGTCTTGCCCTTATTTTGAGCAAACTCATCGCAAACAAAACACTGTTTTGGTTGTGCTAGCGTGACTGGAATTGTCAAGAACGTTCTCGGAACGTCGCTCCTTTTTCAACCTCGCCTTTTTGTTGCACGCTGGCCCACAGGCTCCCCAAGATGAAAATACGTGGTGTATGCGACAGTTTGTGTATATAGAGAATTGTATGGGAAAATCACCGATCGTAAAAAAATTGTGTAAATAACTATCTCATTTGAAATAAAGTTTTCCTACCTCAAATGTGTGACCAACTTGTCTCTTTTGCCGAGTTTCGAGCCATTCTGACGCCGTTTAGTGAATTCATCCGGAAGGCCGTTACTGAAATAATAGGAAGGCCGGTAACTCCATCCATCGCCGGCCAGACCTCACTCCACAAATCGTTTTCTCCTCAACAGGAAAAGTCCCGAATCGCAATAAAAACAACAGTTCCATAAAGCCCAATAAATTTCCCTCCAAATACGTGTGTTTCGGCGGCCGAAAGACTCGTGGCGAACGAAAACTTTGCCTTAAAATTCACCTCTTCGGCTTTCCTCAGAGGCTTGTGACCGGGTAGTCAACAACGGAAACTCGCAAGATGGTTTCAGCCTCAGCTCTGATTGGACCATTTGAATTTGACCGCGCGCTGGCAACACGACCGTTGTTGACTTGTGACGGGGCAGTCACCAACCGGTTAACTGACCCCCTTACTGACCCCCCTACTGACCCCCTAAAAAATCAATGGGAAAATGAATACTGCTTACTTAAGCCTCAACATCCCTTTTTAAACAGCATTGTTCAACAGTATTTAAGTCTAAGCACCCATTTTAAAAAGGTTAGTTTTCGATTATTGTTGTGATGGCCGATTACTTCATGTAAGCTAACCTTTTTAAAATGGGTGCTTAGACTTAAATATTGCTGAACAATGCTGTTTAAAAAGGGTTTTTGAGGCTTAAATAAGCAGTATTCATTTTCCCATTGATTTTATAGGGGGTCAGTAGGGGGGTCAGTAGGGGGGTCAGTTGACCGGGGGTCAGTGTTTTGTCGAAACCCTATTATTTCAGTAACGGCCTTCCGGATGACTTCACTAAACGGCGTCAGAATGGCTCAAAACTTGGCAAAAGAGACAAGTTGGTCACACATTTGAGGTAGGAAAACTTTATTTCAAATGAGATAGTTATTTACACGATTTTTTTACGATCGATGATTTTCCCATACAATTCTCTATATACACAAACTGTCGCATACACCACGTATTTTAAGCTTGGGGAGCCTGTACATGTGGCTGGCCAAACAGCACTGCATTGTTAGTGCAAAAAAAGTACAATGCAAAACTAAGTTAGAACATGGTATAGCTTTTGTTTTAGTTTTTAGAATTTAATCAAAGTGGTGCTTTCATCACGAAATGTTGGTTGCGTACAAGTAAATGTTAAAGAATAGAAACAATTGCTAAAAAATTCAAAATTATCTGGTCACTTCAAGTACGCACGTGCGTATATGAGTATAGGACGCTACGCGCCTGGTGGAGTACGTGAAATGGGGAAACATGACAAAAAAAAAAAAAAAAACCGCAGAGCAGGCGCGCTACGTACGATTGGTGCAATGTTGCTTCAGACATCAAACTTAAAAACAAAATAATACTGCAAGGCTGGTTGTACGGCTGTGAGGATATATTTATATTTTTGATTTACCAAATCATTTAACTTTAACTCCCTGAAGAAGTCAGGCCGTGCCTGACGAAATATTGCTAAATCAAAAAAAGGTATGTCGTCACAGCCGTACAACCAGCCTTGAAGTATTATTTTGTTTTTAATCAACAAATTATTTGCTGGTTAGATCTCCCAAGATCCGGCGCTTCCACTTTGTTCAGCTGGCCCTTGTTTAATAAATGATCAAATTTAAGTCGCACTAGACTGCGAGAAATTAGTCGAGCGGCCCCGCTTTGATGAGGCAGTCGTGTTTTGTCACGCAAACAAATAAAATGACCGAGGGAGGCTTGGGAAGAGGAGAGAAAGAAGGGACTGCACCAGTTGCTGTCACCGACGCGTTCAAAATCAACAAATCTGCTAATCTTATTAGTGAAAGTGATATGACAGATGGTTCCACCTTTTTTATTGCTAATGTAAATAAACACACAAATCACTACAGTAACGGCGTGGGAATATTTGTGTGCATGTCGAGTTCAATCAACTTTTCAGAAAGGAAACCGCAGAAAAACTATTGTATTTACTTTTAATTTAATGAGCGACACTCCAAAGAGGCCCGGTAAAAATTTAAAGAGCGGCAGAAAAGCTAAGCAGAGAGAGGCCTCAAATTTTTGCCGGATTTGCAGAGTAATGTTAAATTGAATGTTGGAGTGTTATAGCAAGTTTCGACGCAATTTAACAAATTCCCTTTCTTCTCGAAAGCAATTACCCATAGATAATCATTCGGCCGAATCTGATCTTCGGTGATGCTGCAACGAGGAACGATTGCCACGATGGCGTTTAACGCAGATAGCTTCAAACGCTCGTACTTCTTTTCTTTCAATGTGATGTCGCTTTACAACCTCGTTCCCAGGCTCTGGGACGAAAAGAGAGAGAGAGAGCCTGGGAACGAGGCTGGTCGCTTAAATCTAGAATTTCCATTCTATGATTTAACGCAACGTGGCGTTGTCCGCCATTTTGAAAAAAAGTCGAGACTGCGCAGAACGACCAGAAGTCCGTGAATCGCGGACTGTTGAATTGGAACCAGGCAGAGCTCTCGATCTGCGGCGCTGGCCAAAACGATCGCAGCTCTGGGAACGAGAATGTTCCCCAATGAGTCGGAATTTTCGTAGACCAATTACAACAGACTTCTAGACTCTGGAAGGGCACTTTAGACCCTGAGAAAACTGCAAGAACATCGGCTTCGTGTATTGGGCTGACTTAAATTCTTATCGAAGAGAAACTGGAGCGTATAAATTTCATTCTTTGGTTTAGATGTTTGCGGCTCTTCAATACTTTAATATTTG
Organism: Montipora foliosa; assembly: GCF_036669935.1. Taxonomy (NCBI): domain Eukaryota; kingdom Metazoa; phylum Cnidaria; class Anthozoa; order Scleractinia; family Acroporidae; genus Montipora; species Montipora foliosa. Next base: position 37,213,535 of record NC_090871.1, on the reverse strand, counting down.
TATTCGTATTCATCAGAAACCCATAGGGGTTGAAACGTGTAACGCGCGTTCACAGCTTCCGAATATTCAGTGCGAACTGATTGGTTGAATGTTTCAGTGCTAAGTACCATATTTGGTAACTCCTCACTCTTGTTGTTCCAAAT
>NC_090871.1:37188392-37208392 GCF_036669935.1 Montipora foliosa | reverse complement strand
GATTTGGTTTTTCTTTAAATCCTCCTCCTGGAATGATGAACTACGATGTTGCAGTAGGAGGAGTGTTAAGCAATGGGTCAGCTTATCTTCAGGTACAAACACTGATCAACTGAAGTCGGTACTGACAACCAGTTACTTATTATTTTAATGTTGGATTTATATTTTATTTTTTTCTTCGTGAATCATCTACACCGCAAAAAGAAATGAAGAAAGTTTTTTTGGCGACGACATTGACAATGCTTGTTGTTTCATCCACAGGCGAATACCCACAAATTGTTTAGTTGTACAAAGAATATCGTAACATAATTTTATCGAATTTTATCGCATCGTCGTAACCAGGCTTAAAAAAGTGTAAGTTTTCTTATCCTTGAAAGCTATCCACTCACAATGCACCGTAAAGAAAGCATTCTAAATGTCATGGCAACCAGCTGCTTTAATTTAAAGGGGCATTGTCATGCGATGATATGCGCGGTATTTTTCACACGCAGAGATTTCAACAAACGTGATTATTATTATTATTATTTGCTTTTTCTGTTTAAGTCTGGACAAAATACGACTTTAGAAAAGTACTAAAATGTACATTTATTTTTGATGATTTGGAGTCCAAGAAATATAATCGAACACAAATATGATACCATGTTTATTTTCTGCGTGACAGCTGAATTCAGTGAGGTGTGTCTGGGAACTCTGTCGGCGGTTCAAGCACTCACACATATTTTTTTTTTTTATCCTCTGCGATAAACCAAACTTATTATCAAGATAAACATGCCATTTCAAAGCTGCTTAACTGCTGAATACCCCGCTACTCCAAAAGTGATCTTGAAAAGTGTGGCCACGCAGCTACGCAGTGGTGATTACCACCCCTCCTCCTAGAATATGTTAGTAAGGTACTCGGCTACGTTGTGGTCATTAACGAGATCTTGTGCTGAATATAGCACTCGTTTACTGATTAAGCCTAAGCGCTCGTTTCAGTGATTAGGCCAAAGCACTCTTTTAAAATGTTAGCTTTCATTTTACAGTTCGGTTAACTAGATTTTAACAAGATCGTATAAAGAATATAGCACTCGTTTACTGATTAACCCTAAGCGCTCGTTTCAGTAATCAGGCCTAGGTACTCTTTTAACATTTTTGCTTTCATTTTACGTTTCATTTATCTACACTTTTTAACGAGATAGTGCGATGAATATTGCACTCGTTTACTGATTAGGCCTAAGCACTTGTTTCACTGATTAGGCCTAAGATTGTAGCTTTCAATTTACGGTTCGGTTAACTCCACTTTTTACCGAGACCGTGTGAAGAATATAGCACTCGTTTACTGATTAAGCCTGAGCACTTGTCTAAATTTTTAGCTTTCATTTTACGGTTCCGGGTTAACTACACTTTTTAACAAGATAGTGCGATGACTATTGCACTCGTTTAGTGGTTAGGTCTAAGCCCTCGCTTCAGCGTTTAGGCCTAAGCACTCTTTTAAGATTTTAGTTTTCAATTTACGGTTCGGTTAACTACACTTTTTTACCGAGACCGTGTGAAGAATATAGCACTCATTTACTAATTAAGCCTAAGCACTCGTTTAAAATTTTAGCTTTCATTTTACAGTTCAGTTAACTGCACCTTTTACCGAGATCTTGTGAAGAATATTGCACTTATTTACTGATTTAACGTAAGCTCTCGTTGTAGTGATTAGACCTAAGCACTCTTTTAAGAGTGGTAATGACCACTGAATAGCCGCGTAGCCACTTCTTTCTTTACTAACATATTCTAGGGGTAGCAAGGGTGGTATTGACCACTGCGTAGCCGCGTAGCTATTCGGCTTTTTTCAAGATCCGTTTTGGAGTGGCGGGGTATTCAGCCTTTACAAAGCTGAAAGAGAGTGCTTTTATTTCTAAGAGACGACTTTGAAGTCGAAAGACGATAAGCAGAGAAAAAATTCAGCCGTGTTTTACTCACCGCTTGTGCATAAAGTTCCTCTCATCTAAATGCAGGTCTCTGACATTTGACATTTCAAACAAAGCCAGCCGAAGTTCATCATCGTCTAAATGAGCAAAAGGCCGGGGGGGGGGGGGGGGGTACTCCCTTATAAGGGCTTAATGGGGACGTGCGGCCAGCCAGGGTATGTTTTTCGGGATTTTTGTCTTGAACAGGGTATCGAATTTATCATTCTTGTCTTAATCAGGGCAACGATTTATCAATTTCTGTCTTAAACTGGGTTAAATGTCTTAAACAGGGTATCAAAAATCGGAATTCTGTCTTAAAATGGGTAGGAAAATTAGCGATATTTGTCTTAAACAGGGTCAGGGTATGAGGGGCCGCGCCGTACCTCCCCACCCAGGGATATGTCGAGTACCCCCCCCCCCTCCCGGGGGCAAAAGGGAGCACCGATGCCCCTAAGTTACATTGATCTGGTTCCGTGGTTCTCGGATTATAAGTTTATCTAAAACAAAATCCGCTATCTTACCCAAATGGGACTAGCTAGAAATGAAATACGAAGGTGGACTTCGAACGATCACTTGAAACAGCTTGCACTTCGATTACTCCATACGTCGATTTTCTCGTGAATTCAAGTCTTCATTTTAGATACTTTATTGGTATTTTGACTGCTCTTCTTTTGCTTTCCTGAGGAGACTGAATCACTATTTGTCCGCTTCCAGCTCGATGGCCGCCACGACTCGACTTGGTAACACACGATCAAAACCCCTTCCAAACAACAAAATCAAAGAAAAAAGAAGCAAAGATCAACGACGAAAATATAGTGAATTTGTTTCTGAACACGGATGCTTTTGAGTACACACAGTCTTTGAAAAAGTTGACAAACTTTTTCAAACATTTTTACATGTTGTCACCCATGAGCCACCGGTGACACTGCTCCTTTAAGATTTTTCGGCTAAAACTACCTCACGTTGGTCTGCTCCAACAGCCGCCAAACAATGTAATGCTAAAGCCAAGCCGCATTTAACATTTGAGCCAAATCAAACAGCTCAAATTCTTCCAAAACCTATATTTGATCTTCAAAATTGTTCCTAATAGATAGCTAACAGATGTAACAACATGACTGATATGGTCAAACGGGAGGTCTGATTGATCTCTGGCTATAAAACGCTGCCGTAAATCACTTACCACAAGAACGGTGTCTTGAAGTTGAAACTCAAACCGCAGACTGCAAACGTGACGGCAAGGACAAGATCACGTGATTTCCCGAGGTTCGAAGTTTTCGGTATTTTTGCCCGAAAAATTCGTTGCTTAAGGTCTCTAATGTAAGTGATAACTCACCCTGGGCCTGTCTAACTGACAGATTAGCAGACAAGTTAAATGCCTTTTGGTGGTGGAAGTGGAGAATGTCTTTTCAAGTCAGTTTCGCATCAGCTCCATGGAACACCAGAATTAGGCATTTAAATGATAATCTAAAGTTATATATTGAAAGTATTTCTAATAATTGCTGGGAGAACTACATTCAACAAATGTTGACACCAGGTACATGGTGTGACAATATAATTATTCAGGCGGTAGCTAATGCTCAAAACTGTGTAAGTCATATCACTGAGTCTAATATTAATAAGCCAGATGGTACAATTATCACACCTGCTAACTCTTTTGTCGGGGTTGTACACAGTTCCCTGACACTTCGCTGAATGCAACCTAGAGGACTTTTGATTAACAGTTCGAATTATTGGCAATGAATATTCAATGTACAGACGTATAAACTTACCTATCACAGAAGCTTCACAGCGAAGAACTAAAACAAACGCCGGACCTACCGTTGGAATGACAAACATAGCCAACAGAAAAGAGCACATGCACCGGAATGAAATACATAATTTTCTATTTGCTTTTCTTCACACAACCCAGTTTGCCATTATCATACTACATATCCTGTAGAACGCACTTCCTAATCTTTGATTACTACGAGTAAATATTGACATATTTATCTTAATTTACTTGTCTCTTTGCCTTCCGTTCGAGTGTTGCTGAATGTCGCGGGTCGCGAGTAGCGACTAAAAGTCGTGGGTCACGGGTGAGGGTGCTGGTAAAAGTCGTGGGTACCCAAAAAACTGCTTACTTATATCCTTCAAATTTGTCTTCGACTAGTGCTTACAGCTTAATTAAAAGTAAGGATCAAGAAATTCATAGCAAGCGTGGTAAAAAAAAAACTCTTGAAATTTTCGTCAGTCTCTCTGTGAAAGTCTCTTCTTCGTCTTCCCTTTGGTGCGTCTTTAACCTCGTGGGACTTAGATCTTCATTCTCCGAATTACAAATAAAAGTTCTCTTAACAACAACAACAACAGCGTAGCCGTTATCCCCGTCCATAATAAAACAATTTCAAAACCGATCAAAAAACAAATACCTGAGTAAAATCTAAGCACGTGTCTTGAACAACATGATTATTATTTCCTTGTACAAATATGCTTGCAGGTCTTTTTTTTCAAAAAATTTCGACCTCTCCCAACTTCCTTCAAGTGTTGAGTGGTCCACCCTTGCGTCTTCGGAAAAAAGATCCGCCAAGTAACGTCTGGCATTTCGTCTCATGACGTGACTCTGACAGAAAATCGCGTTCGGTTATAAACTGCTGCAAGAACAACCAAAGCACGAATTCTTCGGAACAAAGGTGTAACGCAAGCCCTGGAAATAGATCGCTCGGAAAGGAAAGGAAATAGGAGAAAGAGTAGAAATTATTCGCGAGACCTCTATCCCTTTCAGTGCCTGTCGCACAGAGTAATTCCAGGGCCTACTTTGTTATTTTTTGGTTCCAATTTCCCGGTTATTTTAATTGTTATTATTTTTTTACATAAATATCTTTAATTTTCTTTACTGATCGATGTGTTAGGTTCTCACGGCTTTTTACCTGCATCCGCGACCCATCTCTTTTGGTCGCTAACTGCGACCCGCGACATTTACTGCAACACTCCCTTCTTTCTTGGCAGGATTACTACACAAGAGAGCAGAGTAGGCCAACCCCAGAACAAAATCAAGACTTCATGCTCATCAATGCCACTGAACAGAATCAAGTAACTACTTTGGCATTCAGTAGGAAGAGAAACACAACGGATCCTGAAGATATAGCGATTCAGGTGAAAGTCTGTCTAATCATTTACTGACGACCTTTAAAAGTGTTGAAAATATATGTGGTTTTTTACTAAATGTGGGAATAATTGAAGAAAACAAAACAGTGGAATCAACAACACATGCCAGTTCAGATGCCAATGACATTGACCGATAGGTGACACAGCTTTATGTCTTCAAATTAAGACAGAAGGGCCATACTACTTAAGGTGCGTTCGATTCCGTATTCCGGAATAGGAATGCATGAAATAGAAGTTAGAACTGAATCTTTCGTTTTTACGGAAATTCACATTAAAGTTGTCAAACACCTGCTAAAATGCTATTTTGAGCTTCAAAACGCCAGACATACCAGACATACATAACATTTCGAAATAGAGTCTATCGAACACACCCTAAGACTGCAAAATGACGACCGCGTGCAAAGAATGACTTTCACCTTACTTTAAAATTCGCCTTGAAAAATTACTAGGTTATTCATATAATCCAGTCATACGGGACATGAAATTTACAATATACCATGACCACATCTATTATGTTATTGAATTCTATGGTTATCATTTCTTTTTGTTTATTCGATCGTGAGCGGGCGGTATCCTGAGAACCACAGTCACGGGAACCAAGGACGAGGCAAAGTGAATTTGCCTTAATCATTTCATTGCCGGTTGTTGCATTAAAAGTATTCTGACGACGAAAGCGATTTTTATTAAAAGAAAACAACACTGAAGAAACCCAATCAAGCTTAGTTTCTCCTACCCTCTAAAAATACAATTTACATATAGAAATAAATGAAAAAGTTATTCACTGGCCTAGGTTGGTTTGAAAAGAGAAAGACTGTGCCCAAGGTCTCGGATACGGACCTCGGCCACGTACTCGAGACCTCGGGCACAATATTTTTGACAGGGTTTTTGAAACAGACTAATGCTTTTTAAAAGTCAGGTGATTCTGTATCTACACCAATATTGTCACGATTCTTTCGTCACGGGGAAGAAGTGCGGCAAAATTACGACTGACAGTGTGTCAAAATGGTGACAAATTTGAGTTCTGTTTAGGAGCACCACTCAAGTCAACTAACATCCTCATGTTGGCTCAATTACGTATCCGTATAGAGAACAACTTACCATCAACGGCAAGGGTTGTTATAAGACTCTGAAAATCCATTCTTTCTTTAATTAAGTACTTCTAAGAGGCAAAAAGCTAAAATTAAAACAAGGTTTCGTTGAGTTTGTGTGAATGGCAATTTCAGTACAACTTTTCCAATTTCCCGCGACGCTTCGTTAAATCTTAAATATCTGTAGTCCTCGATTACGTACCTTATTACATGAAATTTTCGCGACACGTTAATTTCGCGAATTTCGCGATTTAAAAAAAAAATCGCGAAATTTAAGTGACGCGAAAATTAAATGTCGCGAAAATAACATGACGCGAAAATTAATTGACTCACATTATGTCAATAACTAAAACAGCGACTTTATTACACACGTTTATAACAATTATTTTGAGCTATTCTGTGGTAATGTTCTGGTCCTCTCCATCGCTACTGCTTTCCGTCTCTACTCCAGGTAGCACCTCTTTTGTACAATCCTCAAACTGTCCATTTACTGGCTCCTTGAGTGTGTCTCACTCAAAAACGCGAAATTAAAGTGAGTCAAAATGCAAAACTTTCGCAAAATCGCGAAATTAAGGTGTCGCGAAATATGCGAACCTCAAAATCGCGAAATTAACGTGTCGCAAAAATTTCATGTAATAAGGTACATACTTATATCTTGCTACCCTGGGAGGGGTGCCAGAGGAATCTTTTTTCATGATCAGCGGCGAGGAACAGCAAAAAAACAAAGAAAATAAACACCGTGCTTGCCCCTTGGAAAAACAATTTTTGGAATCCAGGGTACCTCCCTACTAAATTGAACACACTCTTAGATCTGATTGCGTTGACTTTTCAAGGGTGCTACTTTGTCTTATTGTTGCAGCGAGGAATGCCAGTGTTCCTTGTATGGGCTTATCATCGGTCAAGTGACGCATTCCTAAAACACGAGGTCAAGGGAGTTCAACCTGAAGTTGTTATTTTACCTTCACTGCAAACCACACCGTTACCAAGTGAGACATACCTAAACAATAGATGTCTTAATGTCTAAAAAAAATTCAATTGAGCGCCTTTTTTCCTCCTTTATTTTGGAAAAAAAGACGGAATAAATTTCTGCAAGTGAATGACCTTTTGAAGCAAAATGCAACTCAGAAACGAATTTTTCGGGGCGTGAATTTTGAACGCATCAATCATTTCACTTCCCTGGTTTACACGGTCCACCGGGGCACATTTAAAACGTAGACCCCATGTCAAATTTTGTCAGTTGAATGACGATGTCGTGCTTGTAAATGTTCAAACATCCCTTGAAAACATTTCAAACCATATCGACATTTCTGTCGCATCCTGAAAAGCGGTGACTGTTTCATGATAAAAGAATAATTGGAGGCGTCGAAGTGGTAGTGAACTTCATTTTGCCAACGAATAAACATAGCGGAGGAACTCTGCATATATTTCGCTACCGTTTGCAAGCTCTGAGGGGTTTTGATAAAACTCAAAACAAATTTGTGGAGCTAAGGAATGAGTTTTACCTAGGGCGTAATGTAGGTCTCTTTGACTGTTTTCTTTATAACCTTACAGCACAACCAACAATGCCTGCTCCAAAGATGTTCCAGAGAAACACTTCCTTCGATGGTGGTAATTTCAATGTATATTGGTCATATAACAGCACTTCTGACAGGCTATACTTTACTTTGGATGTAGCAGCGACGGGTTGGGTTGGATTTGGATTTAGCGAAAATATGCCATCAGCCATGAATGGTTATGATGTTGTGGTTGGTGGAGTGAGAAATGGAGACATGTACCTCAAGGTTAGTCCTGTCATGAATTTTCTCCACTGGAACTACAAATTTTTTCAATAGTGTCCGGAATTTTTTCCGTTCTAGTATCTTCTTCTCGTTTCCTCTATGTTGAAAAAAAAAAGGTTTTCAGTGGATATAAGGTACTTACGTATTTTATTACATCAAAGCACGAAAGAAGTTACGTTTCAGTGTTAAGAGGATTTTAGTCTGGTTGCTGGTCAGTTTGTGTTCGAACTGGTTCATTCTCGCTTAGAGTTCAACTTGTTTCACAAATGTAAACCGTATAGGTGTTTCTTTTCTTTTTTCTTGATAATAACTTGAGTGTTGAACTCCCTCCTACCGATCACCAGAGTCGGCTGAAATGAATAAATCCAATATTAGGCTTTTAATGAAACAAAATTGAAATTCTCATCGAACGATGTGTCTCCCTTACAGGATTACTCAACTCAAGGATTTGGTTTTCCTCCAGAAGACCAGCAACAAAATGTGGACTTAATGTATGCAACGGAAAGAGATGGAAGGACAATGATCTCTTACAGCCGAAAACGGGACACTAATGACACAGATGATATAGCCATTGCAGTAAGAATGCATTCTTGAATTCTTTGTGAATTATCGCGTTGATCAACATCTGAAACCTTTGATGGCTCTATCCGCCTGCTCTTTTGCTTTATTGGCTCTGAACGCGAATACAAGGTATCGAATCATTTCAACCGCGTTCATACACCGGCGAGCAGTGCAGCCGATGGTACTTTAAGGCAGAGTGATGTACTTGTGGGTTAATCTTTAGGAGACGAATTGTTTAATCTTTGGGAAACGAAGTTCTCGCGATTATCGTTTGCCGGGAAGTTTATAGATGGTCAGTAAGCCAATAATTCAGTGCATTGTTACAGAGGTGAATGTTTTAATCTACCAGCTGCAAGAATACAATGTTTAGGAATAGAGCCGGATAAAAGTGACTTATTTTAGCAAGTCAAAATGGGAGCCAATTGAGGAAATCCATTAAACAGGTCACTTCCTCTGCCCAAACCTGTCTGAGTTTTCCCGTTGCCACAAACATTACAGCTATCCCACATTAATTAAAGCGTGAAGCTCTCTCCAATATTGCCACGGTGCCACACTTTTCAAACTGGCTTAAGGACAGTGCCTACTAATTCAGAGGTATTTTTGCGTGGTTTACTGAATGTGCGGGAAAAGCAGATCTTAACAAGTGTTATTGAAATCCAAAAAGAAAATTTTGGGGTAACCACGCATTTTTCGAAGATAATTAATCAACAATATTTGGGAAAAGCTTTAAAATACAAAGCAATGTATGGCGTTCTTCTTGTTCTGGCGTTCTTATCTCTGAAAAGTGCATGGTTACCGCCAATTTTCTTTTCGGATACCAAGAGCACTTGCTAAGTTCTGCTTTCGCTGCATATTTTTAAACCACGCAAAAATATCCCTGTATAAATTAGCAGCGCCGATAGGAAATCCGAGTACCTCGAGATGCGCAGAACGTATGCGCAATAACAATAGTAGGCACCGTCCTTAAGTGTTCAACCCTGCCTTCATTTAATCTATAGCCCTACTGTGCGTTCCATCAAATCCATTAAAAATAAAATTTTTTGTTTACATTTTCAACAGATAGGAGAAATGTACTATTTGGTTTGGGCATACCACTCCACTGATGATGGTACAGTCAAGCACCAACAGGAAGGATTTGCAAAGATGGTTGTTATCCCCGCCGATGGTAAGATTTCACTCGAATAATCGAAAGTCTTAAGGTATTTAGGTGCCCAATGATGTTGTTCATGTGCCGCTCGGTAGATCAGCTTCGGAATGTCTATTTGCTCCGCCATCGTTAAATACGTTACGCAGGTGAAGGAACGGATTGGTGACATTTGCCGATGCTCTCTTCACATTGTCTGAACTGAGCTGTTTTGATTTAATTTTTTTGAGCCATGTGGATTGTGCGGGGGGAGAAAACATGTCAATCTTCCTCTGCCGATTCTAGTGCAATAATATTGTATTGTATACCCCTTCAGTATGAAATTGACTTGAATACAGAGTTACTAATGTAAGACTTCAGTTGAACTTACACATGAAAATGATTATTTGCAAGCCCAGCATTGAATTGTTTATATCTACCTAGTCTCAAATTTGTTAACATAAACGCACACATATTTTGCTCTTTGCTTGCGTTCACTTTCAGTGAGCTGCAAAAATAACGTAAACAAGAGGCTACGGGTAGCCTACACTTTGTTCGAAGGATTTATATCTTGGTAAATATCCAGTTTCAATTCCGTAGTTCGAAGTCCACAGTCCACATTCCGTGACCCAATGAGTTAAATGCGTGGATGTTTGTTTACATTTAAAACTGTTGTTAACGGCATTGATTCCAATCAAATTCAGAAAACAGATGCTTTGCAAGTCCCTACGACGATATTTAAAAATATTCACTACTTTTTCTACACAATACCGGGAGAATTATAAAATTACGATATCTGTTACAGAGTCAGGCGATAACTGGATGTTGCATTGCGTGCAACGATAACACAAAAACTCGTTTCCGGTCACGCGCACAATTGTTTAATACATATTTCGATGTTTCCCCGTTGATCTGTCACGTAGTCTTGCGTGGTTTAGTGGTCATTGCGATTGCTTCTAAAGGAAGAGATACCGAATTCGAATCCCATTGCCTTCTACGAGACAGAGAAATCTTACGCATGCGCAGCCAGAGCGCGATCCGAAAAAAAAAATCAAAATCCCAAAACAGTGTCGAATCCTATACTTTGTTCTTCGAACAAAGTAACTAGGCAGCGATTTGTTGCACAGCCGAGCTAAATAATGTCATGAGTTTTCTCTGTGAGAGCATCACAAAATGCTTGCCATACTTTCACTTTTTCTAATAGCCCATTTCCGAGTTACTGATTGGCTCGGTTTCAAAGCGAGTCCTGGTGCAAAACCATTCAAATGGCAATGAGTTGCGTATTCTTACGCAAATCAAACTAATTTCAATTTCAATAGTTGAGCGCCAAGACTCACTGCGAAACCGAGACAAACAGCAACTCGGAAATGGCCTATTTAATCTTGACTTGACTCCCATCCCTCCTTGAAACGCTGGTGGGTCAAATCTGTCAAATGACTGGTATGTTATGTAACTTTTACGGCGACTGGAGACCGACTTAAAATTGAGAAAACAAATGGCAAAATAAGTTTGCTAAAGGTGACCGTGTCAGTATTGATTTTTATCATAGTGGGATATGCGTTTTTCATTTGCAGATGCTGTGTCAACGACAGATGGAGTTGGTCCAGGTGCTGGCGTTGAACAAGGAGGCGAAATGGACCAGGATGGTAACAAAATAATCTGACAGTGCAGAACATTTCTAAGGCTTGTTTCTCTCAAAGAACCGCAGTATAGGCATAAAGGCTCTGGAAAAACGGCCACAACATTTCATTCAGCAACCGTTTGATTTTGTTGAACACCAAGAGAAAATGAGGGAGATGGGGGGGGGGGGGGTAGGGGGAGTGTAGAGGCGTTAGCCGAGATATTTGAATTTCACAAAAATTTAATTTTTGATCGGAAGTCTGTTTCCCCGAGACGTCTGTGACTATTAAGCATGACGTCATATGAATTATTCTGGCATTGTGTACCGGGCTTTCGGAGTCATCTTCTTCATCCAACAAGCCATTAGATTTACAAGAAATCGTGGAATCCGAATCTAACTCCAGGTTTTGGGGCAAGATGCACCAATTTCCTTACCTCTGAAAGTCATTTTCGTGAACAAACCGTAATTCCACCGGGAACGCCATTTTGAATTCTTCTGACTTTGTGGACGTCTCAAAAAACAGACTTCCGTTTTCGTGACATCTTAATAACTTAACTGAAATTAACAAATCCCAAGAGCTTCACTGGGTGACTCCCTTTCTGTTTCTATCATTTTCTCTTGTGAACAGTGCTCTCCCCTTTCAACGGTGTTGAAACATGCTGAATCAAAGTTGAATCGATGTTAAAGGATTTAAATTAAAAGCATTTAAGCTTTGCTTTAACAACCATTCAACATTTCTTTTGTTATCACGAATGTATCATGAAGTTGAGGCCGCACTAATCGGTCTCTCAATGACGTATCCGTGTCTGTATCCACAGTAAGAACCGCGGCTGCAGCCTGGGACTGAATACAAGGTCTCAGTTGTTCAAAAGGTGGATAACGCTATCCACCGGATAAATCACTATCCAGCGGATAAACACTAGCAAAACCAATTGAGTTATCCAGTGGATAGTGATTTATTCAGTGGATAGCGCTATCCACCCTTCAAACAACTGGGGCCAGGCATATAGTGGAGCTTTGTTGAATAAATTAAAATCGTTAGCCGACCCCAGCAGTCACGACATCGTTCAACATCGTTCAACAAAATCGAACGCATGTTGAAGCAAATGTTCAAACCGTTAACCCGGGCGCGCCTTAAGTACCCGAGAACCAAAAAATGGTCATTAATTTTCCACGCGTTTCGTTTCCCTTAGTCGATCTGCCATTTTCAGTTTTCTTTATTCTCGACAGGACATCCGTAAAGTCATCATTTAGAATGCTTAAAGTTTATCAGAAGCAAGAATCTCCCTAATACATTTTATTTCGTTTCTTTGTTTCAGAGAAAGAAACGGACTTGCTGCTTACCATAACAATCCTGCTGGCTGTGACCTTGGGGCTGATCGTTGTCTCTCTTTTCCTCGTAGCTCTGGGTCTTGCTTACTTTAAAAGCTTGTAAGTTGGTAAAGAATTGCTAATGTATGGCTTATTGACATCCCCTCGTCGCGTTAGGAGTACTAGTCAGCATCTACCCGGAAAGCCCACCATCAAGGCCTGCTTGATTTGCAGCCATTCTACTCAGGTTCCAGGCTCGAGCAACCTCTTTGAACAAAAATGACCAAAAACTATAACTCTATTGAGCCTTTATTTTGTTTATGAACTTCAATTGAGGCTGTTTTTTCGATAACACAGACACGAAGAGATGATAAAGGTCAAACTTCCTCGAGCATTTACTGGATGCACCGCAGCATTTCATAATCTTTAGAGTTCCATACACGAAAGTGTTATGATATCATTGGGTTTAGGGCGGTCACATACTCACCATTTCAGCAAATCCTGCGCGATCGTGGAATATCCCATGAGAGTTACCAAAAAAACTAAATAAATTTGTCGGGCTAAATTCGATTAATGTGAAATAATACCCTGCGAAAGTCGTCTGCCTATCAGATAACACGGACTGTAAACTGGCAAAAAATCGAAACTGGCTGGAACGAAAGACTCATATTCTGGAATGATCAGTCATTCATAAATAATTTATCTTTTTATTTTGTATTTGCAGAATGCAACGGGTAGCAGTTGCTAAGTAAAGACCAAAGAGAAAAGATGGCAACTAAATTGTTTTGTAATGAGACTATTTTCTGGTCATCATACACCTATTTAAGATAGAGAAATCTACATAGCCAGATTGCGATCAACACTTATGATCAGCGCTGATAACAAACTGCAATGTAAAGGGCATTTCTTTGGGTAAATTATGATCCTTTAGACGAGGGTCAACTTAGCAGGCTATCTTTGGAGTAGTATATGGAATAGCGGTTCTGCGGTGGGTGAAGCTGTGGAGCCGTAGACTCCACCGTCCAGGCCCTAACCCTAATCCTAATCCCAATTAAAGAACCCCAGCTAAACCTTAACCTCTTTCAAGTTTTCGTCTCTTTTCTGACTTGATGTTACTGCTATAGAGTGGTCAAAAACACAATAACGCTATTGTTTTGTTTTTTTTTTATAGTCAATAACTTGAACGAGACCGATACAATTGATTGCGCACATGCTAAGAGTCCTTTAGTTATTGTTTTCAATGAGAATATTTAACAACCTGTACAGGATCGTCACAATTGATTGCACATGTACAAACTGCACAATGAGCTAGGCCCACACGCCTGAACATACCCAATTGAGTAGGTCCCTGTAGGGGGAGCAACCGGCAACGACAGAGTTGCTCGAAGTTGGTCGGAATTGTTCGGATTTGCTCCGTCGGCGAAACTCTGTTTCCAGTTGCACCCCCTACAGGGCTCTTCTCAGATTTGCTTGGAGCTGCTCGGAGTTGGTCGGAGTTGCTCGGAGCAACTCTGTAGTTGCCAGTTGCTTCCCCTTCAGGGTTCTGTTCAGATTTGCTCGGAGCTTCTCGGAGCAAAAGTTCCTAACCAATCACACTTAAAATGTACTAACGGGACTGTTTACAAAGTCAAAACATCCAACATCCATCCATACTGTAAAACCTGGACAATGTGTCGAAAAACTCTCGTGTCCTATTGAGATGCGCAAACTGATAACTCCTTCACCTGCATAAAAAACCATTTACATAACTCCTTATAGGTATAATGGAAAACAAGAAAGAGCCAAACCAAAGGAAACACAATCAGTTCACAAAACAGCAAATCATGACTCGCTTCGCATCACCGCTCGAGGAACGATATGCATTTTTTTGCATGCCAGCTGCAGGATTAATCTTGTTCACAATAACAGGTCAATTTACTCTTTTTTAAACATTATTTGTATTTCGAATGTTCACTTCTATCGAGCAGTGCTTAATGCTTTTTTCATAGATCATTTCACTGTTACGAATATGAATTGTGTCGTTCCTTTGTTTAAAGAGAACTACTTTTCGCAAATATCACATTGTCACTGTGATAAGCGTTCTCAAAACTTGTTGTCATTGTGGCGTCAATTAGACATGTTCAGGAGTAGATACAGCTCATTGTGCTGTTTGTATACATGTATGTGCAATCAATCGTGACCATCCTGTTCAGCTTATTAAATATTCTCATAGAAAACATGTGCGCAATAAAGTGTATCGTTCTCGTTCAAGTTATTGAATATTCAAAAACAATAGTGTTATTGTGTTTTTGACCACCAAATGGGAGTACATGTAACATCAAGTGAGAAAAGAGGCAAAAACTGAAAATATAGCTTTTAAACCCGTTTGGATGAGGTTGAGGTTAAGGTTTAGTTGGGATTAGGATTAGGATTAGGCGGTTAAGGTTGGGGCTTGGGCTTTGGGGCATCACGGCTCCATAGCTCCACAGCTGCACCTGCCACCGAACAGCGATTCCATATACTACTCTTTGGTTTCTTTAAAACCTGTGGGTCTGTACAAATTTCAAAAGCCACTCTATGTGAGCAAATTATTAGATTGTGAGCGGATAAATGAACCGTTGTTACAGAGCTGTGAAATAAGTAAGAGTCTAAGAATAACCACCAAAACGAAGGCTACGTTCATAGGTCCTGTTAATTGAACTCAAGGAAGCAAAAAGGCTCAAGTAAAAAATCTGATTCTTGATATGAGGCAGATTTATTCAGGAGAGAAACGAACAAAATACAAGGAAAAATGCCACCGAGTTGGGAAGTGATATTCACCGCTCGTTGTGCTGGCGACTATTTTTTCACTCTAGTAAATGGAGCTTTGTTTGAAAGCTTTAGTCTTTTTCACTGGAGCATGTTTTATTTTCATCATGCATGACAAATAACCAAATAGCGTAGACTTAACTTTCTCTGACGCGGCATTGTTCTGAACTTATAAATTGTTCCTGAAGCCCGTCACAGTGAAAATTTGCTAACTTTAATGGAGCCTACAACAAGAGCACAGCTCAAATAGTAAAATATGTTTCACGGGTTTTTTTGTAACGATGGGTTAAAATATTACTTTATTTGGAAAATAATTATATGCGCCATCGATGTTGTTAGCCCTCTCTGTAAAGTCAGTGACATCTTAAGTTGTCGGTCATGGCACAAGCTGGTAATTTGTTTGAAATAAACGAAAAGCTTTAGTCTTTTTCATTGGAGTATGTTTTTTCGTCATTATGCATGACAACTAACCAAATAGCGTAGACGTAACTTTCTCTGACGCGGTTTTGAACTTATAGATTGTTCTAAGCCCGTGAAAATCTCGACAAGCATGTCAATTGAACAAATTGCAGAGAAACCTCTGCACAAGCAACTCACGATGGAAAAAAAGTGTTGTTTAGCGCCGGAATCAATCCAGTTTCTCCCTGTCACGAAGTCGGGTTTCATATCCACTAAATATGACAAGTACAAAAGGAAACGATGCTAATGACAGCATATTATACTCCCACCAGCTGCTAATATGCCAGTAGCGGAAACACAAGAAACAACATAAAGATCCGTCAGCGGAAATATCGTAAGCGACTCCTTATTGCTTCCGTCACTTTCAGTGGAAGTGTTAACAGAATAAAGAATGAACGAAAGTAGCACTGTGGAAGTATGATTCCTTTATGGTCTTAAGAAGTTATTCTTCTGCTCTTGTAAGATAAAGGGTGAGCTAAACTGCATATATAAATGGCTTGTGTTGTAATATGCCTCGTTCTTCAAACGATGCCGCTACAGGAGCCCCCCAGTGGCCGGGTATTCTGCAGTTACTTCAAAGGGTGTTTCTAAAGTACCTGTCATGACACTTATTTACATCATTCTGGGAGCCACATTTGCCATATTTCACCAATGAATTTAATTCTTTTAATTACTGTTCATTGGATTGCCAACTCGAGAACAACACAGTCACACACTGTTAGGAAGTCTGCCTCTAGGAAGAATCGATTTTCAGGAAGTGAGACTGAGTCAACAGGGCACGAACCATAATAGATCCTCTATATCACATACACTGTGTTTCTGTTTTACCAATAAAAGATATCCTCGGCCGTTCCGAAGGGTAAAGACAAAACTTAGTACTCAACGTGAGAATGGTCTCTAAAAAAAGAAGTCATTATCACTCTAATTTCTTTGGATAATTCTAAACAATACTGTATTGACTAAAACTTTCTTGCCAGTGACAATGAGGTGCTCAACAAAATCTAAGTTGTCCCTGTGCGGATCAGCGCCGACTCTATGAGCGTTTGATTTCTCCTGTTCTAGATTAGATGTTGTCCATTAACTAAAAGAGACTTGTTCGGGCATTTACTGTGTGTGTTCTTCCAAGACTGAATGATTTTTATTTTTGTTTCTAACGGAAACTACAGTTTCTGTTTCTTTCGAATCATAGCTAATGAAAACACGTTAAAAAAATGTTTTAGCCAAAACATGCGTCAAACAAAAAGGAGAGGAAACGTTAGAATGCAGCAGCAATGTTCAAACAATTTGTCACATACGAGTCACAACAGGTGCTTCCTTAACAGGCCAAAATTAGCATTATAAAATACTCTGTTCCTTGCTTAGCATCACGATGATGCCTCTCAAGTTGTTAAATCATTAGCCCTACACAATCGGTTCAAAATCGTACCAATTGCTTCGGAGTTGTGGCCTATTGTAAATAACTTGATCTTGCGAAACGATAAATTCTGGGTTCTCCTGTTGCCAATTCATCATATTTGAAATTCACTCTTTTGAAACCTCAAGTGAATATTTTATGAGAGCTTTTTAAATAGGTTATCAAATCATAGCTGAATTTCTTTGATCGGCTCGGGTATTTTCTCCTAATTTGACATCTTTCTGTTTATGGCAGCTAATCTACTGTTTCCTTTAAAACGTTTTCATAGGGGCTATACTAAGCAAAATCTCATTCACTTGCTTTTTTATCAAACGATCAACCCGGCTTTGTTTAAAGTTTGACCCAGTCTTTAGTGGGAGCTGTTTTTATTATTCATTAGAGGGTTTTATTGAATACAAGCACATTATTTTTTAGCTGGTTTGCTATGACCTAAATAAGTCGTTGATCAATTTTTTTTAATAAGAATCGGGTTTAACACATTGTTCAGCAGGCGACGTTTGAGAGATGGCAGATATATTGGTGATATCGATGTTGAGGGGACCAGATTTGTTCCCTCCGTTTCTTTCCAAAATAACATCGTTTGTCGACGAAAGAACTTAAGCCTGGCGTTAATGCCTGGGTGTCCTTATCTTATACTTAGACAAGCTACGCAATTTTCCCACTCGCCGCTTTCTTAATTCCTTCATATCGCCTCAATGATTTTATTTGAAGACTGTCAGCTGGAATACAAATCGATAAATATTGATAATGATATATTTGCTTCCAAACAGCTTTGAAGTCCTGACAATGAGATGAAATGACCGTTGATTAACCAACAAAGAACAAGATGTAAATTCGGATGCAAACAAACTCGAGAAAAAAGCTGTTAGCTAGCGGGGAGTGAATCAATTTGATCAAGAGTTATTGATGGCTTTAATTTAAGGTGTGCAAGTAGTTTTGAATATACGTTCATTTCACCGCAACGTGGTAACTCCAGTCATTTGAATTTTCACCTGCCATCATTCGACACATTGAAGACTTCATAAATTATTTCAATGCAAGATTTGTTGTAAGTGACAAACAACGCCTGTATTTGATTGGATGTTGTAGAATGAGACTAGGGAGCAGTTTGTATAAGAACTAATACATGCTATGTGTCTCGTCATATCATCTCTGAGCCAATAACTGCTGATTCTCCGTCAAGCTTCATTCAACCATTTGAGAGGAGGACTTACCCCGCTCAGGTGAGAGGTTATCCCAGTAAAACTCTCTCATGCTTTCAACAGTAAGCATTACATTTGTTACTAATATAACAAATACAGTTGCTTTTGTATGATGCACCAAGAGCGTTGAAGGACAGAACTACTTCTTTGTTATTCTGATTCCATCTTATTTACCTATTCTTAACAATCTTCTGCTATAACTGAAATGGTATGAACTGGAAAATATCAAATATTTCCACTACAGTCTTTGCATGCTCAAGTTCCCAAAAAATTCTAAATCTGGTCGCTAAACCGTTTCGCTATGCAAAGGACGGCAATTACCCTGGACTCAGAGGTGAAGACGAATCGCAAAACGGCCAGAAGACAAAAACCAGAGGTTTCGGAACAAAAACCAACAATGAGCCCTACTACATTTTATTTATCGTTCAGGTTATTGCTTTGTATAGTCGCCTCTGCCGTCGTTAACGTTATGTCTTGAACTCTTTCATACAAAGTTAAAAAAATACAAGATTGTGTTTTTTATTTTTTATTTCCTTTTTTTTAACATTAGCTTCACTTTAATCAGGGGCACCCAACGATAATATAGTTCAAAACCACTTAAGCATAACATTGTTCAACGTATTTTAGTATTTAAACGGTAGATTGGGCCTATTTTTATCCCCTAAAAATTTTTCATCTGTTCGGATTTCCTAGCTGAAAGTCTAGTGATACGAAAATTACAGGGATCAAAACTTTCCTTTTCGAAAATTTCAGCCAGAAAAAAGGCTCCCGAAAATTCTACGTGACCTTTTTAAGGTAAAAATCCGTTAAAAATGAGCAATTATACCATGTTTTAGATGTTCTAAAATCGTAGGACAGGCAGGCAAGCAAGAAAATTTACAACAAAATGTTCCGAAAATTCTAGATCTCAAATCGTCTTCCGAACAGATATTGTCCAAAATTTGACGTTGGGTGCCCCTGTTTAATTTTAAAATATACATCCGAGCTTTATATCGAAACTACGCTAACTACCTATGCTGAACACAGAACATCCAAACTACGTACACTATACACATCCAAGCTATACGCACTATGCATACTTCAACATATTATAACACTACAATATTAGTTTAAGTTGGGAGTTGGAGGTGATAGCTCATGCTCCATTATGGATACGACTATATGCGGTTATGCGGCAAGACAGACTATTATTTTTTATCTTACTTTTTTGCTCCATCGTCTTCCATAACAATTTATATCCTGTTAACATTGATTTGCTTTTCCTGGCTGTTGATCTAAAAGCTTCCAGGTTTTATTTCACAACTCACACTGTCAATTGTTCTCTTCCGTGCCGATCTCAAAGTCATCCAAAGGGATGTGTTAATTATCCTATGGAAGGCTTTAATGACAGCCATAGAATGTATGATGAACTAAGATGACGTTACTGCTATCATTAATATGATGACCACTGGCCATCTGGCTATTTAATAAATTAATTTTCTGGTTGGTATATTTTTGTGTAAATGCGTTAGTAGGATTTCCATGGCTCTATCGATAATCCTTTTTATTCAAAAGAAACTCTGGTAAGTCTATTGACCTTAA
>NC_090871.1:37170892-37183392 GCF_036669935.1 Montipora foliosa | reverse complement strand
CATCTTGTGATGCACTTATTAAATGTCGCTGCAAGAAAAGTTGCAGGTCTAACTGCTCATGCATCAGAGTGGCTCTTAGGTGCACTGCACTTTGCGGTTGTGGTGAAGACTGTGTAATAGATTGATTACGCTACTCAAGGTAGGCAGAATAACTGATTAACCAAAACTTGATATAATGCTCCCAAAAGTCGTGCCACAGCTTCCTTGTACTGAAAAATTCAAGATGACCGCTATTGTTGCAGCCTGCAGTTACTATCACAAGTCATTCATACACCCCTCCCCTCAATCCCTATGCCAAATGTACAACGCACCTTTTAAAAATTTATTTGGCAACAATGTTGCTGAGGTGTGGGGTATTTAATATAGTAACGAGAGAAGACGCTGGTTAACTGCAGATGGCCCCCTCTTTTCGAGGTCACGTGATCTGCTTTTAAATACTGAGACTTTCTTACGAAAACTCGTATTTTCTCTGAAAGTGTTTAAACTGCTCACACTAAAGAAAACACTTCCTAACTAGTTTCGTTGTCTTATAATCATTGACAGGTGTTACATGTGAAGCAAACCTAGTCAGAAGAACAGCATTTAGTTGTGAAGGCCAAGGTCATAACGAAAATTGCCTTGTCGTGCGTAAAAAATAAAAGCTTATAGTTTCCTGTGTTGAATTGTTAGGTGATGATATCATGACGACAAATATAACCAATACCAATGTAATTTGGAACATTTTGAATTAATATAATAGACCAGAATGGCTATCTTGTAAGTCTAGCCTCGCTTTCATGCATAATGGCTCCTTAAATGGCCTAGACCTAATTTCTGTCAAGGGCTCCATATCAAAATCTCTTTAGGTTGCCATAAACAACCTCTGAGCAAAATTTGATGCTTTCTTCAAAAAGTGCAGCATTTTTCACATATCCGCCAGACTATAAGACGAGTAAACGAAGACGAAGTTCGTATGTGAAATCAAGAGAAAATGAGGGGACAGAGAGGGAGGCTCCCGGTCCAGCCCTTGGGATATGTCATGTCCACGAAAGTTATTTTTAAACGAGCGGAAGTCTTCCGAGACGTCCGCATGCAGGCCAAACTCGGTCCGATGTTTGAATGAAAATAAATATTCATCAGCATTCCACGTGCGCCATCATTTTTTCTTTTCACTAAGAATCTGAGAGCGAGGCAAGACTGCATGCAGACGTCTCGGAAGACAGACTTCCGCTAGAACAAAGACTTCCGCTCGTCTAAAAATAACTTTCGTGGACATAACATATCCCGGCCAACGCCCTGAGCCTCCCTCTCTGTCCCCTCAT
The DNA here is from genome assembly GCF_036669935.1 of Montipora foliosa. Lineage (NCBI taxonomy): Eukaryota > Metazoa > Cnidaria > Anthozoa > Scleractinia > Acroporidae > Montipora > Montipora foliosa. The sequence continues at coordinate 37,182,091 of NC_090871.1, read as the reverse complement.
TTTCTCTTGGTGAAATCAATAATGACGAGTGAAATAGGGGTACGATCTTATAATTTTGTCATTATCTTATCGGTTATTGTTATTCTTTTCGCACTATATTCTACTATGCAAGTTCTGTTCTGACAGCGTATTTATACGTAAGCAATTACTCTAGCGATTGGTTCAACATATGCATTGGTTGACTTCCATTGCCAAGAATTTTAAACAGGACCAGTGTATTGTCTTGATCGACCACGACAAATAATTTTTCCCGTTAACGGCATTGCAGTTTACAGGAAAGGAAAGGAACTTTATTTTAGTGTCTAGTCTTCTAGCGCCAGAGCACTAATTGGGGACATTAACAAATTAACGCAAATCAAATCAGATGTTGCATGGAGTACTGGTAATTAGAGATTCGAAACAAACAAACTATTTTTTAAATGACATTGCATTATGGTTTATTTATGATGTTACTACCGTGAACACTAGAAATATTTATGAAATGTTATTGTGCTTCAAGTAAAAGGCCAATCACGCGCGGAAAACTAAACCGCAACGGTAGTTAGGACAATGTGCGAGCCAGCGAGCCAAGGCTGCGGGTCATACGAGCCAACATAGCGAGCCATGCGCGTCAACGTGCGGTTTTCTTATTTGCATTACAATGTAATCTAGCATGTATGTGAGGCAATTTCGGGCTATTTTGTAATTTTAACCCGAAATTGTCTCGCATCCACGTTAGATTACATTGTAATGCAAATGAGAAAAACTAACGGTGAAAAGGGCTATTATTGAAAGCTAACCGTTTTAAAATGGGTGCTTAGACTTAATAACTGAAATGGGTGCTTAGACTTAAATGAGAAATTCGCATGGCTCGCATGGCTCGCTGGCTCGCAGATTGTCCAGCCCTGCAACGGTTACCACTAACTGTTTGGGTATCCATCCCCGCCAAAATTCAAACTTCTTGTTGTTAAATCAAAACCTACAGTGCAAGCATTCTATCTTGCAATTTAAACTCGCAATCATTTAATTCAAACATTCAAGTCGACAATTCAAACATTCAATTCGTCAACTCAAACATTCAATTCGTCAACCAAACATTCAATTTGGCAATTTAGCGGCTTAAATAGTAACTCTAACATTCGATCGGTGCCTCCAAGATCCAATTCCGACATTCTCTAATCTTGACATTCGATCAGTACTTCGGGCATTGAAACATTCAACATTTAATTCTTGGTTTGCATCCACGTGATGAGACGGCCATGTTGGTGTACAAAACAATAGAAAATGGCCCCACAAGTTTAGCATAACAATAGAGTCAAATTCCCAAAAGACATTTTACTGCATTGTTCTCTACACCAACATGGCCGTCGTGACGTCAGATGCAAAACATCAATTAGGACATTCGGCAATCTGGGTACGAGAAAGTTTCTCAGGCCTCTCTCGGTCTATTTGGAGAAAAGGGCGCGAACAATTTGGCGTCGCTGGTAAATCTTTCATTCGGTAAGTGAGAAACTTATACGTTCTTTTTTCGTTTTTATACTTCACGTGGATGCTAAAATTCCTGATATAAGTTCAATCTGCGTTGTTTTTATCGAGGCAGCGTATTTTGAGTCGGTCAGAAGTACGAACACTTTGCATTAAAAAGGAAAAAGGGAATGACCTTTTTTGAAGTGTCTAGTCGTTCTAGCACTGGAGCACTAATTGGGGACACTGTAAACCACAGAAAACCGCAGTTTCTTAGCAATGGATATCTGCTGGACATTGAAACTTGGTCAAAGAAAAGTAAATTTATCCGTGTGGCCATCGCTGGAGTTTGAGCGTGACTAATGCCAGAGAAGTCTTATTTAATGGGCGAGATGTGAGGTAAGCTAGAAATTACTTTCCAGCCTTTTTTTTTTATGTACGAGTGACAACCAGGGAAGTTGAGAAGTCGCTTAAATCGCATTCAGTCAGGCAAGAAAGTCTCAAGAACAAAAAAGTACCGCTTTTTTATTGACAACTTTTGCGTATAAATATCTTTTGAGTTTGTTATATAGACTCCCATACAAATCCTTATAATATTTTTCACCCGAGTCTGGGCTTCCTGTGGTTTTAGGAAGATTACGACAGCCTCTCAAACCACAACTTTCCAAAACAGTTTTAAAAAGCTTGAAAAGACAAAAGAAAATAAACATGAAGAGTTAACTTACTTTATGTCGTTCATTCATTAATATTTTTTTGCTTCTTTGCTCTTTTGTCATCAAACTAACTCAAACAACAAAAGAAAAATTGTCCAGAACAGTGTGGTCGCTGACGTGACGCTTTAAAGTCACGTCTCGCGCGTAACGCGAACTAGAGTCTCCTTAGTTTGCAGTGTCCCCAATTAATGCTCTAGCACTATAGACACTTTAAAAAAGGTCATTCACTTTTTCCTTTTTAATGCAAAGTGTTTGTACTTCTAACCGATTCAAAATACGCTGCCTCAATAAAAATAAAGCAGATTGAATTTATATCAGAAACTTTAACATCCACATTAAGTATGAAAATAAAAAAAGAACGTATAATTTTCTCACTTACCCGATGGAAGATTTACCAGCGACGCCAAACTGATCGCGCCCTTTTCACCAAATAGACCGACAGAGGCCTGAGACACTTTCTCGCACCCAGACTCGACGAATGCTGAGATTGCAGAATACGCTAATTGAATGTTGAATGATTCAATGCCTGAAGTACTGATCGAATGTCAAGATTAGCGAATGTCGGAATTGGATCTTAAAGCCACTGATCGAATGTTAGAGTTAATATTTAAGCCGGTTAGTTGCCAAATTGAATGTTTGGTTGACTAATTGAATGTTTGAATTGTTGAATTGAATGCTTGAATTGACGAATTGAATGTTTCGATTGACCAATTGAATGTTAGACCAATTTCGATATGTTAAAATTCAGTCCTAAACAAAAGGCATCATCTCGAGGCTCTGGGGAATAAATAAAAGGAATTGTATGAGTTAATTGCCCAGAGCCGCGAGATGATGTCTTTTGTTTGGGACTGAATTTTTTAGCCCACAATAGCCCACTTTCGATATATTAAAATATATTGAAAGTGGGCTATTGACAAATTGAATGTTTGAGTTTAATGATTGTGTGTTTAAATTGCAAGATAGAATGCTTGACCTGAAGGTTTGGATTCGAAAACAAGAAGTTTGAATTTTGGCGGGGATGGATACCCATACCAATCATAGACCAATTTCGACATACTAAAATTCAGTCCAAACAAAAGGCATCATCTCGAGGCTCTGGGGAATAGACTCATACAAATCCTTTTTCCCCGGAGTCTTGAGATGATGGTCTGTTAGTTTGTGGTTTCATGTGGCTTCTGATTGTTTTCTACACGACAGGAAATTCAAAATCAAATCAAGGTGATTCAGCGAACTAATAATTTTGTCATTTTTAAGCTGATTATGGCGACGTGGCGACACCGGAGCCCCGTTCCTTTTCGTCGTTGAAATTCAAATGTTTATGGTTCGAATATTTTTAAACAACAAAATCGCTGAAATCAAAGATAGCACAAATAAACATCTGTGTGCTGAGTCAGAAGCCCATAACCCAGAAGTGTCGATCTCTCTCATTTGGCCTTGCTATTGGTTGTTATCTAAATTTAGAATACGGGTGCCAAATTCTGGCCAATCAGATTGGGCTTGATGACTACAACGCCTCTGATTGGTCTGTAACCAAGTATTCTCATGATTGGATTGCTCATTCCTAATGCAAAATTACGGATACTACAAGGAATACAATAGCGTCACGTTTTTGGCTGCAAAAATCGAGCAGTAGCCGTGCTAAAAATAGATGGTTTTCCATCACTTGATGAGACGGCCATGTTGGTGCTCAAAACCGTCAATAGAAAATTATGGCTCATGTTTTGCATTATAATAGACTCAAGACCTTTTTCTTTATTGTTCTGTTCACCAACATGCCCGCTGTGACGTCAGGTGAAAACCATCTATAGATGATACTGAAGACTAATGGGCCGCATTCCATCGCAGTTAAAGCCTTCTGGTTTTCAATTTTCAAAAAAAAAATAAAGGTGTCGTTCATCTGACCAATCACGACAGGCGAAAAAAGCGCCGTGAACGAGTCACAATAAATTCCATGCTTTTTCGCGAGGGAGTATGTTACCCCTTTCTTACGTTTGAGTAATGATGAGACCAGTATAGTTAAAATGTTTTTTTTATTAATGAACAATAAAATTATAATTTCCTTACAGCTTTCCAAATATTAACATGAAGGTTGTGACAGTTTTATTAGCAATCTTGGTGACTTGCTCGGCAATGAGCTTAGAAGACACAATGGAATTAGATTCCAGTGAGTACCTGGATGCTTGTTTTATCTTACAAATAATTTATTTCCTCTATCAAATGGACACTGCAGCAGAGTCCATCAAAGTTAAAGCGCAAAATTGCAATTTTTGCAGTTGCGTACAAACCTGGACGTAAGTGTCAGAGTTTACTGATTCCTTACTGAATTCCTTTTCACTTCTCTTGGGGAAGGTAACATACATTCCATACAAAGACATTAAGACAGTTAAGACATTTGTCTTTTCTTTTAAAAATCTTTCAAAATGACGTAATTATCTAACTAGTCAAATTTATTGTGTTTGTCCACAGCTATTCGCCGGCAACGTGCCCCTTGCTATGAACGAAAAAGTATAACTTGCATTAGGGCGCAGAATAATCCTGGAAGATGTGCATTGAGTTATACTAGGAGAACGTGTCGCTGCAGTTGCCGGTACTAAACTGGTGATGTATCACACATTACGTTTCCTTGGTTAAGCAATTACTGCGCCTTTTATTAAATCTCTAGAATTTCTGTTGAAAAACTAGTTTGCGTAAGCTCTAACATATGTATTTTTTCCGTTCTCAGCTGACAGAAATCATGTGTGGCCTCAATGGATGAAACAGCTTTGCCGTTAGCAACGTGATGGCGGTTGCTTACCATTCTTTGAATTTTAGAAATTCATTTATTAGTGGCTTTACTCGCTACAAAATAAAAGGAAACGAAGTCTCTATTGTTGTGATAACAATTCTTTCATTATTACATGTGATAATTGAAATAGTTGGTTTCGAACCATTTCCAATAGTAACCTTGCCTTGAAAAAGGGACTTAAATGGCTCCAACGGAGGAATATGAACTTCTCTTACAAATTAAACATTACCTCACCAATCACCTTCCCCTCAGTTCAGAAGGAACTGTTCCTGTTTTCGTTGCTTCGACTGGGTAAAACTTTGAGCAACGATTCCAGAGATGGCTGTCCAATTTCGACGCTTGCATGCATTTGTATGTCCATCCCATGGCAAACGCCTTTCATCTTTCAGGTGTTTATGTTGCTGGTAAATCCGTTTTCAGGTTGAATCCGTTTTAACCTAGGTTAAATTGGTGATCCTCATTTTACCTGCGTTGAATACGCACTCTACCTAATCAACCCCCTATAAAAGGATTGAAAACATTCTTACCTTCCCTTCAAGCTCTGTCTTACTCACCTCAACTCATCTTTTAATGTTTCGCTTCATCGGTTTTTGTATTCATACACCTACCCATTCAGTCTCAACATTACAACATTGTAAGGGAACAAAGAAATGTACTATGCACTTACCGGTTCTCGAACTCGGTGCCTCCAGATCCATAGCCCTTTTTCTTCACCACCATATTACAGCGACGAACATTCTCAACCGAACACAGTTCTTTTAACGAGATGCTTCCGTGAAGCATACACTGGGTGCCTGTGGTACGTGCTACAGAAAATCAGAAGGCACTGAATTGTGTGGTATTAAACTACAGCATTCCAGTCTCTGAAGAATAACAAATAGCAGAGAAACGAGAAACGTTGGCTCCTGGGCTCCCAGTTTGTAATACCAAAGTTCACTGAAGTTAATATCCGACGGGGTTAGTATCTGGATGGGAGACCAAACCAATATACCCCTCATAAAACAGAAGCATCGGACCGAAAATACTATTAACGCTAACAAATGTGAACTCAGCAAGGTACAGATTTTGTTAGCTTGCTTTCTGCAAAACAAGAACATCATTCTAAAAGCTTATTCTACGCAAAAAGTAGGTTCTGAAGGTAATTTTGAGAGTGGAAATCAAGGTTACGCGGCAGACGGCAAATACAAACTCACGATTTAATTCAGTTAACACACCAGAAAGACGCTAACCTCATTTTGACAAGAAAATGCGTTACTATTGCCATAAAAACTATCCAGTTAAGCTTGCATATCATAAAACATGATGAATTCATAAAGGCCACCTTTTCCAGCGAACAATTTTTTGAAACAAACAACATATTTGCTTTTAGAGGCAAAAACCCCTTCTATTTCATGACGTGCGTGAAAAGAAGAAACTCAATCGTGTCAAATATGCGCAATATTGCAACAAACTAAATTTCAGGATCAAAACGTTCACATGAAGAACCTTTTCCTTGAATAATGAAGCACAAAATACACGACAAGCTTTCTTTCAAATAATTCTTGGCTGTCACATTTCCAATGATTCTTTTTACCTGAAGACTGTGCAGAGATGATCACAGATCCACATAAGGTGTTCGATTCGTTCTCTGTATTTGTTGAACCCATAAGTTACCAGAGAATTTTCCGTTTGGTTTCAGTGTTCTACATAACAGCAAACTTGCTAAAATATTATTTTAGAAATACAGCTCACTTTGATTTCGGCTCGACGGGCGATAGATTGTTGTCGAAGTCCATTACTCGTCGCTTTTGAGATTCCAGGTGTTGGTTTTTCACCGCCTGCCTAGTTTATCCAACAGCCTTTCCATTATTGAGCTCCATAGGGGTATATTTTGTTTAAGGATCCACTAAAACGCCACTCGCGTTACATGACTTTCGACGTCATTGCAGGCTTAGTTAATGATTCTACTATGTCCACCAGAGAAATCTACGCATTTCCACTACCCTCTCGATCCTAAGAAAATACGTGCAGAAGGCTCTATGCACAAAGACACCACTTATCAGGGGAGTGACAGGCAAGACTTTTACCGACACGGAAAAAAAAAACAAATAAAATAAATAAAACGAACAAATCCCACCCACTTTCCGACTGGGATTGCCATACTGGCAACCCAGTAATTATTTACTGCTGTATAATAAGTCAATTGATATCCATGTATAATACTTAACCAAAACAAATCCTAACCTGACCCTAATTTTTCTCTAGGCTTAATTTAAACTCCGAAAAACGTTTCTTCAATTCATCTGAGTGCGTATTCAACCTACAATCGGCGACAAAATTAGTTGAGACACTTGCCAACAGAGCACACTGGCAACGACACATTCATTGTTTGCAAAGAAAACTTGTCTAGAAAGTACGTTTCCGGGATACTCCTCCCTCCCCCACCCTAATCAATGTTGTACCGCTGTCGACAAGGCTCGTAGAAAACAGAAAAACACAACATTTTCCCGGGGGTGCGGGGGAGGGGTCCATTTGCGCCGCCGAGCTTGAAATCGACTCTAAAGGATAAGAGTGTCTCAACAATTTTGACGCCGATTGTAGGTAAAATTAGGATCACTAATTTAACCTAGGTTAAAACGGATTCAACCTGAGAATGGATTTTACCAGCAACATTTATACTCATCTCGCATTTATGCAAACGGGAGAAATTCCCCCAAGCCGGCCACATTTGGTGCAAAGAACCAGGACTTGAAATTTAAATTTTCTTGCTCTTTTTTACCGTATAAACGACAACAAAAGCAAATGAATGAACTGTTGAGCTAAGGTTACGTCAACTCCAAAACTTCGTTACTTTTTATGGGAAGTCGGGGTGGCTTAGCGGTTATCAACTCACCTTTGCGACTAGTCTTCAGTTGTGGCCACGGCGTTTGTGGGCTGAGTTTTAGCGATCCGGTTTAAACTGATTCAACCTGAGAACGGATTTTACCGGCAACACGTGTTCCTGAATTGGTTGGTGATCCACTCGTTCCGGTGATGTAGCTTCATTAGGTGGTCCTAATTCTGGTTCTGAATTACCCTCAATATCAGAAATTAACGTGTTGAAAGTTTCTTTGGTATTCCACTCCCTGAGAAGACTGCAGGACAACCTGGTTACCATGACGACCTGTAACTTTATATGGCTTTCTTTCATAAGATGGGGATAACTTGTCCTCCATGTTGCCACTGTGTTGCTACAGCAGGCTCTGCGAACGTAGATGCAGACTCTATCGAGAAAGCATCATTCAGATCATACGTGGCACCTTAACCCTGAGCTATTTGAATAGGCTTTGCCAGACATTCCCTCATTAAGAATTGATTTGGTTACCACAGCTCTCAATGCTCAGCAATCCACGTTTGCCTCATGGCGACCGGATCCTAGGTCTGCTTTTTTCGATGCATTTACTAGGTCACAGGCAAATTAATATTATTATACACTCCCTCCTATCGAGGATTGCAGGCCGCTCTCTGGCTGTTCTTAAGACTGTAAAGGGCCTCGACTAGTTAACACCACGGGATAGGTGAATGCCTTAACAAGGTCACGCTAGGTGAACTTGCGATAAATGTGACTATAAGAGAGTTTCACTCACGTGATCAGTAACCTTATTTTTTCACCGAAACAAAAGAAAGTGTCTGCACAATAACAGAGCTCAATTCCCGGAGGATTAATTGGCTATACCAACATGGCCGCCGTACCATTGTATAGGAACACCAACATGGCCACCGTGACGTCACGTGACAACACTCTATAACAAAGACCACAGTGTATCGTACAATGGAATTCGAACGGTTCAAGATGGCGAACATGCGCCACGTGGTACTAATGCGAATGCCTACACGAGGTCATTCTAGGTGACTTTTCCATAAACATGACTTTTACATAGAACACGTCACCTTTGAAATTTATCGTACAACGGAACTCGTACGGTTAAAGCTGGCGAACAGGCGCCACGTGGTGGTGCTAAAGCGATCGAATGCTTACACGAGGTTGTTCTAGGTGAATTTTCTATAAACGTTACTATTACATATTTCTCTTCACCTTTCATACATAATACATATTTTACTAATTACTGTGTTTATAACTGGATTGGTACGCATAGCGTATAGCGTCTTGAGTACATCACAAGACAAATAAAAGAAAGATGAAATAGCAACAGGTGCATGGCGTTATATCTTAAATAAGAAGGCAATGGAAAAAAAACGGAGGAAAACAAACAAATGAAAGCAACGTGTGAGATGGACTGACGCTTTTAACGCAGCTAAAATTCAAATAACAATAACAAAAGATCCGAAAAAAGTAAGAAACAGACATCCACCCGGCCATGTGTGGGATTGATAAGTAACTAATCTCTTCTTTGATTATGCTCAATCATCTTGCGTTTTTGTACCTTCAAGTACATTACTATTCTAAAAACTAATTTGAAGCCTTAACCGTGGATCTTATGAATATTGAAATATCTTCCAGTGTTGAGCAAAGGAAGACGAACTTGTTCACAAAACATCTGCTTGGCACCTTCTGACATTAACGCTGTTATCGTCCTGCTTTGTCAAAGAATTTAGCGATATATGGCTGTTTTTCGTGGCTTTGTGTTTTTTTTGTCGATTGCTTGCCGTCTTACGGAAGCCTTTTTGCCGTCTGTGCAGTTGGTGCTTGAAGAGGAAGCTGCCTTTACAACACGCGATCATGCAATCATAACAAAAATTGGACTGTTGCAGAGTATGGTGGAGTTTTTCAAGGAAAATTCCAAATACACGTTCATACTCAAACGTGCCTCAAACAGTAATGGCAATTTGTCAAATATATTGATCTCAGCCGATAATCCCGACCAAGTTGACAGAATTTTCAGAAGTATACCATCTATTATGCCCTTGCAGAATGCTATAAAAGAAATACTGGATTTGAATGCTGAAGTGGATTCAAGACCTATGAGGAACATATCTGCCGCTCATTACAGCGGGAAACGATTTCTTGAAGCATCAAGGCGGCTTCTGCAGTTACGATCCGCTGCAATATCAACTATATTAAGAGGAAACAAATATGAACACTCTCGGAAACTTGTTGGGCAATATTTGCACACTCTACAAGACTTTTACAGTCATTCAAATTGGATTGAGCTAGGAAATCGAGTGGCAGCATTCGACGGACTCTTAAATAAAGGACTTTCGATTCCTTTATATCTCATAGCAAAACCTAACGAAACTACTTGCAATCGATGTCCCTTGGGTAAGGAAAGGAAGAATAACTGTAACAATACTTTGACAACAGAAAAACTAACCAGTGGATACCATCAAGGACAACACATTTCAAAGCAAGTGAACATCACAAAATGCATTCATGGCGGAATTTCAGACAGCAATGGTGATGAAAGAATAGGGAACGGAATAAATAAAGACTCCACCTCAAGACAATGGTCGCCTCACTATAAGTAAGTCAAAGCAGTTGATATTTTTGTGACTCCTTAACTTCTTTAAAGTGAAAGGAAAGTTCTTTCCAGATGAAACACGCTGGCACCTAACATAATCTGATTCTCTCCTTTGACTCTGCTCTTCCCTTTGTAAACACAGCGCCTCTGCAGGTGATATTGAACTCAATAGCCAATATTGTGAGTAGGACGGTGAAAAAAGATGATCTATTCTAACAATTTATTTAATAATCGGAGTTTTATGCGATGGTAGCATATCTCATTTGCAATTTAACGTACTTAAACGTGCTTGAACTAATGAGTAAAAATGAAAATTGTGGAAGAGTTAGCTTTTGGTATGTGATGATCCGATGAACGTGAATTGAATGAAAAGTAAGACCAAACTGAGAATCATTAATAATTGAGGAAGTAAACGCGTTATGAATTTTAAATAACATTGCGTGTGTTTAGCCGAATTCGTCAACAACAGATGTAAATGGAAATCAAATCATTCAAAGCCTGGGGATGAGATGGATGAGAACTAAGATAAAGGGTTTTAGAACATACATTTGCGTTTCCTGTGCATGTCATTTCACGATTAAAGGAGAGTTAAAAAACAGTCATTTTGGACCATGGGATTTTTCTTTAAAAAAAGAGTTTACCCCAAGGTTATCCAAAAGCATATTCTTTTTGTTTGGAGGTACTATTCGAGTCCTTTAACGAATTTTTTGAAAATGTTAAATATGAGTCTTGGAATATGCAATCAACCAGGACACCAACTCACGTTTTTTAAATCGATGTAAATTTTATCTGTGCGGTGAAACGATTACCAATTCAAATC
>NC_090871.1:37120892-37160892 GCF_036669935.1 Montipora foliosa | reverse complement strand
AGAGGTCAAGCCATCAGAAAGTGTGCGTCACTCCTCCTTCTCACTCTCAGATTTATCACTTTTGAAGAGGGTGACTTTCTTGTCCCTTTCCAGCCTTCCCCAGCATATCTTTCTTCCTTTGCAAACAGTGGGCCCTAATGTGGCCGAACTTATGGCAGTAAAAACAACGGACTCTTGGGGCCTGCTCCGTGTTGCGTTCATACGGCGTCGCTCCAGATTTCCCACGGCCATCCCAGCGGTAATGCTTTTCTACTTTAGAGACAATGTGAAGGACCTTCTCATGATCTTTGCCACCAATCAGATGAAGGAGCAGACTTCGAAATTGATCTTTAGGGAGATAACGGCATCCTTTCATGCACTGTTTGATAGGCTACTTTGTAAAGCCCTCCATCTGATGTTTATTATCATGCATGCGACGTGTTTTGAAGCAACTCAAACATATCCATAGCCTCGTACTTGTTAAAATCAGACAGGGGACGAGACATGTAGCTCATTAATCCTTATTCTTAGGCCATCGTAGCTTGATTAAGAAAATAACACAAACAGCGGTGGTAAAAATGCGTTGGAATACAATGTTTATCACCGCTGTTTGTGTTATTTTCTTAATCATTAATCCTTGTCTTTGAGGTATTTTAACCTCGCATCTCATTACGAGTGTTATGAATAGTGCTCAGAAATAAGTACAACAATCTACCGACACATTAAGTAAGACATGATAAATACAAGCATCAATACCCTATTTTGCTAATGATACTAAGTTTCTAGTCAATCCCAGATGATCCCAGTCCTGTGTAGGTAGCTAACAGCTTTTTGGCAGTTCATTTGAAGTTACATTTTTGTCCGTATACTCCAACAAAAGACTGGAACTACCCATCAACCGCTAGGAACTTGCCATAAGCAAAATAGGCAATTGAGCAAATGTTTTACTTATCTTATTTCTTGAGAATAAGTTAGCTTAACTCGTGAGGCGAATGAATTATAAAAAAATATTGGTTTCGTCAACAGTTCTGTGCTCAGTTACCAGGCCTTTGTATAAAAGCGAGGTTGGAGGCTTCAAAGAAACTCTTAAAATATGTCAGTACCGTGGTCGAGCATGGCTATGCTAGATAGTAGGTAGGCATGCCGTCTAAGAAAGTTCAGGCAGCAGCGAGATATTAAACAGCTTAACGACCATGCTGCTGTATCAATAGTTCTTGTGTTCTTGTTAAGAAGTGTGATCTATGTGTCGTATTGCGGAAGTGGCGTTTAATATCACGTGTGAGGAAAATGGTTGATGGCATTCGGTAGAGTCCGCTATCTTATACTGAATATAGTTGTATTTGACGAGTTTTTGTTGCTGACTTTCTCCCCTATCGAATCATTACAGTATGCTGACTCCCACTGAAATTCAGCTTTTGCTTCAGTTGTAGTGAAAAAAACTGCCGATACTGTTTACAACTGCTTTAATTTATGTATTTTAGATAAAACGAGAGCTATAATAGTGTATTTTACCAATGTTTGTTCTTTTTGCTTGATTCAGAGATATAGAGATCTAAAAAACATCTTAGTAACTTGACCTTTTCAAGCAACACTGTAATTTACGAATACATTGAACTGGAAAGCGTGAGCATTAACATACAGTGCGGCCCTCGAACTCGGTTAGTTATGCGCCGATCAAATCGAAACTTCAACACCCCCCCCCCCCCCCCCCCCCCTTTCCGGGGAAAACCCGGAGCATTTTACTATCTTCTGTGCCCGGGGAGTGGAGAATTTGAACCAAATGATTTTTTTTTCGGGCGACGAAGTCGCTAACAGCTATAAAACACGAGTTTGGACAAGTTGGAAGAGTTAAAAGGAAGAGATATAGCATTTGTGGGCGATTGGCTTACAAAAAAGGAATTAACCCTTTCACCGCCAAAAATGCAAATTGACACTTATAGATTTTACTCTGTCTAACGCCAGACGATTTTACTCGTCAATGGGAAGAGCCGACGAGTCGACGACGATTGTTCTTTAGTAGGGTATGACAGACAAATCCGACGATATGGTAGGTCATTTGAATACCATTTTGGCCCGAGGGGGCGGGAATTTGAACGATCCAATCTTCACAAGTTCAAATTCCCGGGGTTTGCATCAGGAGGACGTCTTCGAAGACAGAGAGTAAATTTCAGAGATTGTCCTCTGTTTTTTAATTCACGTTTCTTGGGAGGCGGCCATTTTGGATCTTATCGGTTCCCTCAATTCGTCAATACAAGAAAATCCATCGAATAATAAAGGCCAGCAAAAAAGCGGAGCGCAAGAAGTTTAAAAATGACAGTGGGCGAATATTATGAAAATATATTATTTTCTTTGTTTTGGCGAAATATAAAACATTATTATATGCCAAGCAGTATGCCAAGCAATTCTCAGGCTAAATGGAACACTCTGATTGGCTGGTTTTTGGCACAAACCACCTCCATGGAAACGGTCGGTTTCCGTATTTTTTCTCTCTCCCTGGAAATTCAAGTTGAGCGAAACACAAATAGCGAATTTAATTATTTTGATCACAGCAGTACAATTATAGCAAGCGGACTTTAGTTTTACATGCAAATGGTTACCTTTCAAAGTTCTATTTTCGGTCGGTTTTGGGCGGACATGACCTCGGCCATAATCTCTTGCCTCGGGCCAATATTCCCCAGCACGGCACTCGCGCTCGGTTAGTAATTACAAGAGGTTATAGTATTTCCAATGTTTTTTTGTTATAGACCGACTGAAATGAGTTAAATGTGTTTTATTTCTAACAGAAGAAATCAAAGCAGTGAGAGAACTGTCAAAATCTTTTGTGCGAAAGTACAATGATTCGATATTCAACACTGGCTTCATGTACATTCTAGTGCCATTTAACGACCCAGGTAAGTGCAAATAATTAGCTATTAGTATATGTAATCGCATGGGCTAGAAGGCAATTAAGGATTAGTTTCACGTGTATTTTCAAAGTTTCGCAAAATTCGAGGGCAATTTATAAAACTTAGAAATACAAGTGAAATTAATCCTTAATTGCACAAGGGTACATTGCGATTACATGTTTATCACATAATGGGCAAAATTATTAAGGGATGCTCGTTCAATGCCGCGACAAATGACAATCAACCTGACACGCTTTCAACGGTTGAAGTTCAATTCAATAAATCATTAGTGTCAACAGAAATACCCTTAAGATGTATTTTATATGTTGACAAAAAACAGTTATATTAGAGTCAAAATCTGGAAGAAACTCTGGATAAGCAATTGTTAACCAATCAGGACCAAGTAATCATGGCCTCTTGGATTACCAAAAGTGCCCTCGTGATTAAGAAAAAAATACCCTCCGTCTCAGCCAATCAGCATTCAGTAATTTTGCCCTGTATGGGATAAAGATTGTTAAGATGATTTTTAGTCATCTCGTTTTCACATAACGCGGTCTGGGAGGCCATATTTACGTGTCTAAGGAAAAATCAAAGTTTAGTTTCGCTGAAACTCTTCCTTTCTAACGGTCCGTTCAAGATCGCTATCGAAACGAATTTTTGGAACGTTCAAGGTACTTTCCTGCCGTCAGTTAACAGCGATTCAGTTTAAAGTGGGAAATCGTGAAAATGCGACGAAATTTAGATAAAAATGGAAGAAAGGAAGGAATAAAAAAATGAGAAATAAGGATATCACAAAAAAAAAAGAAATAAATGTATGTTTGAAGTGCAGGTTATAAACTGAAGATAAAAGTGATCCTTGCAGTTGACAGTTGACATTTGACAGTTCAAGCAATTACATGAAAATTTCAGTCGGCTTCAATGGGATTCGAACCCATGAGCTCTGCGATGCCGACGCAGCGCTCCATCAACTGTGGAGTTAAGTGGGCCGAGGATCACTCTATCTATAACCTGCACTTTAAACATACATTTCTTTCATTCATTACTCCTTTCACAGGAACATATTAGCCAAACAAATTGACCTGCTCTTACACGAGTGGCTTCATAGCTACAATCGGTGACAAAATTAGTTGAGACAGTTGCCAACAGACAAACCTGCAAAGACAACTTGTCCAAATAATTATTTTCTGGGATACCCCTCCCTTCCCCCCCCCCCCCCCCCCTCCACCTTAATCAAATCAATGTTGTACCGCGGTTGACAAGGCTCGTAGGAAACAGAAAAGAATACAACATTGTCCCGGGGGTGCGGGGAAGGAGGCCGTTTTCGCACCGAGCTTGAAATCGACTCTAAAGTGTCTCAACAATTTTGACACCGATTGTAGGTTGGTAGAGCATTGCAGCGGCATCGTTGAAGCAGCCTGAATATTTCAGGTGTCTATAAAGTAGAAATTGCTTAAATTGTCCAGTTAAATGCAAGGATCACTTCTATCTTCCGTATAAAAAAAGAAAGTAAGAATAAAGGAAAGAAAAACAGGAATTTTTAGTGAGGACGATAAAGGTCTATTAAATTCACATTTCAGACTTGCTTTGTGTCCTCTATTTTTTATTGATCTCTCCATACAGAGGTTGGTCCAGTGACGGTTACAAGTAACCCGGATGAAGTGATTAAAGCTGTGAATTCTCTAAAAGCGCATGCAGGAAAAGACTGCCCTGAACTAGGCATGACGGGATTGTATCGAGCACTTCTTCACAGTGTCCAAGATTCTGTCATTTATTACTTCTCTGATGCTGACGCTAAAGATTCGCACCTAGCACCGGTGGTTCTTATATTAGCCAAACAGAAGAGAGTTCAACTTCATTTTATATTAACTGGGCAGTGCTCCTACAGACGAAAACGCAGATCAGTGCGATTACCACGTGATACTAGTCAGCTGGGATCACAGGAGCTATACAAAAGCTTAGCGGCAGCCACTGGGGGACAAGTTCTTATTACCCAGAAAAGTAAAGTGTCTGTAGTGGTGGATATTATAGCCTCACAAATGTCAGCCGAAGATGATGATCTTGTTACTGAGGTATGAAATTCTTCTGCCATAGTGCACTTTAAAGCTGATTACAGTGGATACCACGAATAAACATCTTGACAACATTTCGCCCCCTTTTTTTTTACCCAATCAGGAGTGAAACTCAAAATAATTTCTTGTAGCATGCTGTTCCCCCTGCTTGCGTTGAATGAATCTTCTTTGTGTTCTCATTGGTTAGTTGATTTCACTGTCGGCCAAAGTTTTTGCTTATTTTGTTTGCATGGTATTTTGTGTTGGCGACTTGTCGCAAGTCAGTTTAATAATAGAACGTACACTAAATGCCGGGACAAACTCGGAGGAAAAAAAACTTAATGACACGAAATAAAAAGTACAAGAAGTGAAATATTCAAATACAAACCCCATATAAGTTGCACTTATACAATCTGTGGCTTTTGATAAGGCGTCACGGACAAGTGGTGAAAAACTACAAATTTTAGTCGCTTTCGAACAGACCCGAAATTAAGGCGGCATTGGACGTTTAATCGATCCGTATATAATTCAAGGCACGGAACTCTACAGAAGCGGGCCGTAGCCTTTACGATCAAGAGATTTACTAAATGGTTAGGATCAAGTTTGTTTGTGAACTGTTATGGAACTTTATATGAAACTACTTTATACTGAACAAAATAGTCTCAACTCGGCCAATAATGCCTTTTGCGCTTTATTTGTAGGATATGAGTAATTGATTGGGCTTAGTCCGGTCAATGCTCTCAGGTGATCGATTTCTTGGATTCTTTTTTTGAAAAGAACGTTTCACTAATTGAGTTTGTAACTGACTTCAGGTTATTTTGTTAGACGTGAGAAGTGACCTTAAGCAAGAAGTAGAAGATGTTTCATATTTCATTGAGGCAGACAACACTCTCAAGAATGTTCTTATAGTGCTTTCGTCTGAAGGAAATCCAGACATTGTACTGTTTAATCCATCAGGCAAGTTTACTGTTAAAGAGCTCAGAAATCGTAATGCAACTATTTCAACGCCCGTTAAAAGGTTTCAAAATCACACTGTATTTGTAACATGTCTAACTTATGTTTGACACTCAATTAACATTGGTGATAAAATAACTTATCAGTTAAAGAAGACCTAAATTAAAATCTTGACGAGAGAAGGGAGAGAAGAATGATGCTACAAATGAGTAATTTGAGCAGGCCCCTGATATGAAATCCCTTCACTCGATGATTTGTTTTTTACCATATCAGATGATAAACATCATCATCGTCATCTGGTCGAGCGAGCTCGGACATTAATTCTACCACGCCAACCATTATGATCCAGCAACAGGTTTGGGAGGTCTTCGGGGAGGTATCTAGTTTCTCTACTTAATTGGGCGATGGATGTGGTGGCTGGACGCCCGACTGGAGTGTTGCCATGAACCAGAGTAAAAGGTCGCTAGCCATTTCTTGTTTGGCTCGCCAGCAATGTCCGGCAAATCGCATTCTTCGCTCACGTATTATAGTTGAAATGTCTGGGGTTGATCCCTAAAGCAGTAATTTAGTGGGGTGCGATCTCCATGAAATATTAAGAATGGCTCTTAGCATGCAAGTGTAGATGCCATCAAGTTTACACTCAAGAGTCCACGTTGTAGCAGCATACATCAGGACAGACGCTACAGTGTTACGAAAAAAAAAATCGTTTCAAGTTTTGAGATAAATCTGATTTCCAGACAGTGTCCAGCTTATATAGAGCTGACCAGGCTTTCGCAATGCGAATCTTAACATCCTTCTCAATAGAGTTAATTTCATATATGTAATTTCCGATAAGTCAGGGGCACCCAACGAGAATATAGTTTAAAGTCACTTAGACATAGCATTGTTAAACGTATTTTAGCATTTAAACGGTAGATATAGGCATATTTTTATCCCCTAAAAATTTTTCATCTGTTCGGATTTCCTAGCTGAAAGTCTAGTGATCCGAAAATTATAGGGATCAAAGCTTACCTTTTCGAAGATTTCAGCCAGAAAAAGGGCTCCCGAAAATTCTAGGTGAGCTTTTTAGGGTAAAAATCCGTTTAAAATGGACAATTATACCATCTTTCAGATGTTCGAAAATCCTAGGACAGGCAGGCAAGCAAGAAATTTTACAACAAATGTTCCGAAAATTCTAGATCTGAAATCGTCTTCCGAACAGATATTTTCCGAAAATTGACGTTGGGTGCCCCTTTTCCTTTCATCTAATTCCTGTAGTAGTAACCATCTCGAAAGCTTTTGCTACTACGGCCACTGCGCACTTTTCCACGTTTCTCACTCACATATAATTAGTCTTTTGTTCCTTCTTTCTTTTTATGTTTTGTCCATTATGTATTTCCCGAAATAGTGCATAATAATAAAATTTTAATCTTGAATATTGAATCATGCCAGATATGTAAAATCATCAAGCGCCCACTGGAAAATCTGGACCATTTACAGGGTTCATGAAATGTTTGTAAAGTCTAAATTTAAAGACTTTTTGTAAGAATTCAAATCTTACCTACTTTGACATATGGAAATCATTTGTACAGACATTTTATACAGTTTTTGTGATATGTTCATTTCTAGAATGTAAATGAAATGAGTATAAATTTTAACTGCTGCAATGCGCCTTGATTGGTTTATTCGAAATGGTTTGTATGGTGCCTTGTTAATTGAAGCTTAAATGTTGGGTCTTGGAGGCATAAACATAAAGCCCAACATCTTTGACAGCGTCCTCTAGTCTGTGTAAGAGTTTGTGCATTCGCAGTGGTTTCGGCAGTGAGAGCGAGGTCGTCAGCTTAGTCAATATCTTTTTTGGAGGATGTCTTTTTGAATGCCTTTCAGATAAGGTAAAGCCTAAATCTGAGAACTTGCCAAGAGACGTTCTCAATACGAAGTCCAGAGTGATGACGCAGAAGTAGGGGGCTAGTGTGTCACCAGGCAGAACACCTCACCATCGGGAAATCTAACCAGAGATTTGATGTTCTTGTACAGCATCAGATCATCAGCATCAGCATCAGCATCAGATGATAAACAAATTTGATTAAAAAACGTTTTTCATTTTTCCTTATCTTTTAGAAAACAAACCAATAACGATAAATATGATGAAAGACCTTAATCGTGTACACGTGACTGAGACTGGCAGGTTTGAGGGAGGACGGTTAGAAATCCGTGTGCGCTGTACTGGGCCCTACACTCTTCAAGTAACTGGCCGCAGTGCACTGGACTTCACTTATCAGCTGTCTTTGGTCGAAAATACTGACACTGGTACCACAAGGTCTCTTCTTGGCGAACCTGTTATAGGTATCATGGAAATTTTACATACTTAAAATAAAGGAAACGATAACTTTGTTAACATATCAAATTAGAATTAAGTAAGGAAAATCATCTCGCAAATTGATTGTAATAGTCTTTGACATGAATTATGAAACACTTATTTTCCCAAATTAGACTTTGATTCGCCTCTATCAATTAGAGTGCAGTGGGCCCTTATAATTATAGAATGAG
This sequence comes from Montipora foliosa, assembly GCF_036669935.1. NCBI lineage: Eukaryota > Metazoa > Cnidaria > Anthozoa > Scleractinia > Acroporidae > Montipora > Montipora foliosa. The sequence continues at coordinate 37,152,497 of NC_090871.1, read as the reverse complement.
ATTTTAAGACTGACGACAACCAGGATTCCTTTTACCATTTCACTCAAAGTCGATAACATTTTCATTAAAAAAAATTATCCCCAGAAACTTCAAAGATTTGGAGTAATTTTTCTCTTATCTGCAGGTCAGACAATGATATTAAACATCGCATTCACAAAGCCACATCTGCTGAATGAGGTGAGATCTCTGTCGTTAGTCGATACAAATGGGACAGTTCTCGAGTCTTTTCCAGTCAAGAAAGGTCAAGGAATACACCGAAGTTCACATTATGTCTTGTTTAGCCCCACTGCTCAAAGGTTTCGTTTCCAACTTACTGCAAGGACAAATGAAGGGAAAATAGTTCGAAGAACAAAACCAACAGAAATCAAAATGGAGACTGTTGAGCTAAGCTTTGATTATCAACTGGTGAATAATGTCAGCCGAATTTTCCCAGGTGTTTCTCGTAAAATACCTTTAAATATAAGGAATGCGGGATCATCAACGTCCTTCAAATTAAATGCAATAGATGACCTGGGATATGTTCAGTCCGTGAATCCTGGTAACCACACTGTTGCCAAGAATGAGACTGTTGTGGTTAATTTGATAATGCGGGCACCAAGTAATGCAACTCCTGGGGACACCAGCACTGTTACAGTCTATGCGATACCGGAAAACAGTCAACAACCATCCAATTACATGATGTTCTATGTTAGCGTCGCAGGACAGGTAAGGGAGACTTGTTTTCTTTTTGATTAAAAAATAACTGTGTATTAAAAAATAACTGATAAATTCATAACTGTGTTATGAAATGATTATTAAGAAAGGGCATGTACATATCTAAGATTTTGCCAACCTCGAACTCGTCCATCAGGATTTCAAAGTAACAAACACTCACTAGGTAAATTTCTTGCGAAGTGCTGATCCCTGCGTTAGAACAGCAAAGAGCTGAATAGTGCCGAACCATATTTTGGAGACAAAACATCAAACTAAAGTTTAAAAAAAGAACAAACATTGGTTCAAACATTGAACCCTTTTGGTGTCCCGAAACAAAGCTAATCAGCTTGGCAGGTACACGAGGTCTGTACATGAAGCCTTGGATAAGATGCGACTTGTAAATATTTGGTCCGACAAATTCAAGTTTTATTGGGTCAACTCGCCGTTCTACTCAATCGGTTCATTCGAACACGTCGCCAAATTTCGGCACTGACGTCGACAATCCTCATTAACCGAGTCTCGTGCAAAAATTACTAATAACTTGATATCCGATGAATGCAAAACCGTTAAGTACACTTTAAATAACCTAAAAATATATATGAGTCACTGACTCTAGGCTAAAGAGTGAGCACTTAATGCTAACTATTATTACAAATAGGCCATTAGTCATCACCTATTTTCAAATTCACATCAGTTTCGTTTTCATTTTAAAACGGTCCATCTCGTCCGCAGAGTCCGCTATTCTTTTGGTCAGCACCAAAAAGACGGACTCTGGCCCTTTTCCAAGTCAGGAAGTCTGTAAATCACGTACCTCCGGCTCGTCTACGCACGCTCAGAAATTTGAAACAACAGTGGTTATCAACGGTTACAAAAATGGACCTTCACTACGAATGCGCATAAATTGGAAGTGGCTAGAGCCGTGTTCTTGGTGCTGACCAAAAAGAAATGCAGACTCTGGGGACGAGATTGTTTGACAGTGTATATCAGAGATTTATTTTTATGACTGGGTTGCCATATTTGGCGATCCAATCGAAAAATCAGTAGCTTTCTATGCGTACCTTAAAATTCTTCTCAGTAGAGTTAATTTCACTTCCCAGATATGTAAAATCATCAACCGCTTTGATTGGTTCATTCGAAATCGTTTGTATGGTGCCTTGTTGATTGAAGCTTAAATGTTGGGTCTTGAGGCATTAAAGCCCAACATCTTTGGCTGCGTCCTCCAGTCTGTGAAAGAGAATTTGTGCATTCGCGATGGTATCGGTAGTGAGAGCGAGGTCGTCAGCATAATCAATATCAGTTATCTTTTTTGCAGGAAGCCTTTTTGATTGCTTTTTCAGATAAGGTAGGGCCTAAATCCGAGAATTTGTCGAGAAACGTTCTCAATACGAAGTCCAGAGTGATGACGAAGAAGTAGGGGGTTAGTGTGTCACCAGGCAGAACACTGACCTCACCATCGGGAGATCTAACCAGAGATTTGGTGTTCTTGTACAGCATCAGATGATAAACAAATTTGATTAAAAAGCGTTTTTTCCTGTTTCGGAAATCGGAAAGTTGCCAATAGGTTCTTTCCGGTTTCTCCCCTGCTAAGTATTGATTTTTGTTCCTAGAGCATTCTTCGCGTATCTTTTGGAAGGTTTCAGGTGGTTTAAGAAAGGCTTAGATTTTATCCGGTACACACAACAGAATATTTAATCAACTTGCAATGGCGGCGAAGCCGATGTAACGCAAATGGTGTTTTATTGGATCTTTAAACAAAATATAACCTTTTGGAGCTGAATAATGGAACGTCGATTCGATAAACAACACCAGCGGTGAAAAATGAATACCTGGAATTTTGAAAGCGACGAATAATGGACTTCGACAACAATTGCATCGTTTCCCCTTCGAGCCGTCGGATATCGAAGTGAGCTGTATTCCTAGTATTTTGCAAACTGTGATGTTATGTACAACACTGAAACCAAATCTTTTTCTGGTTGGATATGGGTTTAACAAACTCAGAGAAGGAATCGAACACCTTGATTGGATCTGTGTTTACTAAAGTCGGATCTCTGTTGTCTGGCTATTTAAGTTTTTATATTTATTTGCACTCAACTCTGCACAGTCTTCAGGTATTGGAAATTTGACTAATTCTTGTTAGTCAAGAATTATTTGAAAAAAAAGCTTGTTGCCCATTTTTTGCTTCATTAATCAAGGTAAAGGGTTTGATCCTGAACACTGGTAGGAAATTAGTTGCCTGTGGTTTTTGACACGGAGTGAGTTGCTTGTTTGCACTCATATGGTTTTTTGTTTCAATAAAAGTTTCGTCTGGAAAAGGTTTTTGTGAGATTTTTCAGTCTTTGTGGATTGATCGTGTTCGAATCGTTTTGCGTAACATTCGACCTCAACTAATTTGCATATGTGGGTTGATATTTTTAGCCATTTTGTATTTCAAGTGTTATTTCTTGCAAATGGTTAAAATAGATAGCCATAGTTTTGCACGTCAACAAATATTTGTTTAGTCATTTCTAGTATAAAGTGAAGTTCATTTGGGAAACCAACAATAAGGGTGGATTTTTACGTTCTTGACCAAATTTAATTTATGCAACAATTATTTACAAACAAGAAGCTATTTCAAAAATAAGTAGTGTTTTGTTTCCGGACTGAACAACTCTGGGGATGATGAGAAATGTGCAGCATTTGAGCTCGATCCCATGGCCTGCTCCTTCCATTGTAGGAGCTACCAGGTTTACCATTTATAAAAAATTCCGGAAATTCCGGTTCATTTGTAAATGGAACACGACTTTTTGGTTCGTTCCACTGGAAAATTCCCGAAAGCGGCGGAACGTCTGAAAAGGTAGTTCTGTTTTCCCGTTGGAAACTGCGATGAATAAAAATCGGCAAGGAATTCTTCTTGCTTGTTTTTATCTCAAAAATCCATGACGTTTCACTTGAGTAAAGAAAAGAAAATCTCTCATATACATTTTAAGAAGAGAAGTACAACGTTTTGGGGATGGTAGTTTGTTCTACATTTGATTTGATACAATGAATGGAAACTAATTTATGCATTTAAGATCACTTTAAAGTGAGGATTAACATAGGTACAGTGAGTCCCCGTCAAGGATTCCATCTTAGCAATGTAAATTAAGACAGTCAAGCAATACGTTTTTGTAAGGAGAGTCCCAACAACTAAGTTCTCTCCTAACATTATTCATCAATCGATCGATCAAACAAAAATTCGCTATACTTTGATCCTTTGTTTTTCCAGAACAGTGAGCTGTTTCCACCAAGGTGTGAGGCTGCCAATCTAACAGAAAAATGCGATGCGATATATTATCTACCAAACTGCTCATATATGACGTGGACCTCAAACATCACATTGTTGCAGAAGGAACATGGACTTTTAACAATGAGAGCAAAGTATCCAGAGCATGGTCAACTGAAAGGTAAAAACATGAGAGCAACCAACGCAGCTGATTTCCTTGTGGCCATGATAGACATGATAGAGATATATTTGTACCTTCAGTTAAAATGTTAAAAGATGAGAAGGGCATTGTGGGCTCAGAAGTATTCAGGACAATTTAAATCAGCAAGCTAAAGAAGTAACTTCAAGCCAGCAGCGAGCCAGCAATTCGGAAAAAAAGATGGTTCTAAAAGTAAAAGAAAAAAAAACATCGAGGTCTACAGCTTACCTCAAGTAAGTGAAGTGAGACCGGGGAAATTCCTGGAGTTAGTCCCATCAGTGCATGTGTCTTCACGGGACCGATTTACAAGATCACTGGCGTTGTCGAATGCAGTGACAATCTCACATCATTAACGCTATGTACTATTGATTTAGTTATTCGACAAAGTAGCTGACTATGTCAATGCACAAATAAAATCCTTTAAAATGAAATGTACTCCAATCTACTTCCTACCAATCTTTACTTCTCATCAAAATCTCCATTTGCCATTTTCAAGTACTTCGATTAACATACCAACAACGTGAAATAAATGACCGGACTCTAGTTTGCGTTCAAGGGAGGTACTGAGTGAAAAAATAATATTTATGAGTGTGTTCTTCTTTGTCAGCAGTTTCACCGTTGCCAACAGGTATGAGAAATTCGTCCGGCGTTAAAGCTATCTACACATCGACGTGTTGTCACCCATCAGCTAGAATAATCGCAGTTGACCGTTTTGGCAATACAGTGTTCTGTGACATAAGCACCGTTACACCAGTCATAAACATTGAAGCTCAAACTTACTCGTCTGAACTCGACATTAAGCTAGGAGAGACAACGAAAGTGCAAATTTCTGTTACAAATAGAGGTACCAAAGTACAGTTCACCCTTCAGATATCAGAGAATATACACTTCATGGGATACGCTTCACCTTTAAATGTAAAGTTGGACCATAAAGAATCTGCACAAGGTCAATTGGTGCTGACAGGGCTGAAAGCGACTGGGTCCCAAAAGACAAGCCTTGAATTGATAGCAATACCGCACACAGAAACAGCCAATAATTCACACGTAAAGTTAATGGTAATTAGTGTAACTGTCGGTACCATAAAGACAATAGATTCTCCATTGGAATGGAACATCACTGCCCATCTGAATGTCGAAGTTGTTGTCATTCCGTATGGCATGTCGGAAAACACGCGACTTACGCTGACAAACCATGGTATCGCAGGCACATTTGATTTGAAGGTAAGGTGAAGGTGGTCAAATAAATATGTCTCAGTTGGTCGGATAAACATGGGAATTTTCAATTAACTCTCATTAACATTAAGCGAAAAAATTGATAACAGCTTTCCATTCATTTGTTTTTTATTTCTTTTTGTCTTAAAGACTCTCTGTCGAACGGCATGCTTTGCGCCCGTTTGTCTATGTTTTTATTCTGTTTGATGTAGCCACTCGGGAGAAAATAAGCGACAATTTGTGTTCTTTCGTACAAGCGAACGGAAGAGAAGTTGGAGTAAAGAATAGAAATGTATATATTAAAGCAAAGCTCGTCGCTAACCCTAATCCTAACCCATATCAAAAGGACGTGGGTGCTCGTCGGAAATTTTGAAAAGAAGCCCTAAGAGGTACCAAGATTCTGAATTGCTAAGGGAGCAACTTAAGGACGGTGCCTACTAATTCAAAGGTATTTTTACGCGGTTTACTGAATATGCGGGAAAACCAGATTTTAACAAGTGTTATTGAAATACAAAAAGAAAACTGAGGGTAACCACGCATTTTTCGAAGATAATTAATCAACAATATTTGTAAAAAGCTTTAAAATACAAATGTATGGCTTTCTTTTCCAAATTGAAGGTTAATTATCTCTGAAAAATGCATGGTTACCCCCAATTTTCTTTTTGGATACCAAGAGCACTTGCTAACGTCTGCTTCAAGTTCTCCGCATAGTTTTGAGCCGCGCAAAAATATCCCTGTATTAATAAGCACCTTCTCTAGGAAATCCGAGTATCTCGAGATGCACAGAACGTGTGCGCAATAACAATAGTAGGCACCGTCCTTCACGAGGTCGGACCGAAGGAGCTGTGCAGCCGTCTAGGCACTCGGCCCCTGAACACGACCCATGCAGGATCTTGGAGCACAGCACCACAACCAGATGGAATAGGCTGGGAGTCGATTTTACTGAGGGAGGAAAACCAGAGATTTAAATACAAGACAGATATCGCTAAAGTACTTTTATTGTCTTTGATTCTTCGTTCTTGTAAAATGGCCTGGACCTTTGTTTTTTTTATAACAATATGAAGACGAAATACGATTATTTTGTTCGATACTATAAAATTTGTGGCAAATCAGTTGTCCATAAAGACTCTGCTGTAACCGTTGCAATCGAGTCACGTACACAAACAGCTTGCTCATTTTGGTCAATACCAGGAACGTTCGACCCCGACGTAAGCTTTATAAGATACAAAATCATTTCAGCCATAGGTTGTCTGTCTGGTATAAAATCAATACTTCCTGAACAACTTCCGAAAATGAGAAAGAAAATTCAAACAGAGAGCAGAACAAATGTCGCTCACTCAGTACAAACAATGACTCCAGCAAATGAAATTCAAACTCCAGTGATACCGAACTGACTTCCGTGGCTCAGGTCTCTGAGGACTTCATTCGGATATATCTGCAAGTTACCCATCCCTGCATTCTTTAGTATTTGCTGTATTATTCAAACCCTCCTTCAATGTTTCAATTAGTTATTTTTACGTTTCGCTTGATCTGGTTGCCAGTTTCCAGTCGCTGAATTTGGCATGACACAGCTCCTTAACAAATTAATTTAAACTAGAAGTAAAAAGTGGCGGATTATTGAAGTGCGTTCGACAGTCGCTTGTAAATGAATCATATTGCCATGCTATTACAGGGGGTTATGGTTTCAACTATGGCTATTATCAAAGGAAGGATGGTTATTGCATTCCGTTCTTCCGTAATTTCACATCGGTCTTATGTACTGCTGTTTACTCGCAACCGAATATCACCCGGACATGGAACAATCATTTCGTTTTCCTCCGGCTCAAGGCAAACTAAGTAACGAGATCCTCCAAGGGGTTTTGGGTAACAAGGGAAGATGGCTAATTTGAACTGGGGACCAGTGTCAAAATATTTTAGGGAACACGGGAAAAAAAACGATTTTAAACAATTTTAGGGATCAAAAAGCTGGGAACAAGCTTGAAAGTAATTTGGAGAACAAGGGAGGGATTCATTAATCAAGTTATTCAAATACAATTATCTGCTATTTTTACTTCCAGGTCTCACCATCAGTGTTTGTTGACACGCAGTTTGCATTGAACGCTGTGCATCTTAACACCGGGGAAAAGATGTCGGTCGAGCTGGAAATGACAGCAAAGCGAAATCGTAACATTGAAGGAACAATAGTTCTTAGTGCTATGCCACGAAAAGGCGAGGGAGACAAGGAAATCAAACTACTCAATCTGAAGATCCGAATCATCCAGAGAGAAACTGAGAAAGATCAACAAGCATTGAGGAGCTCTGTACCCAACAGGAAACTTGCAATCAAACCTGGCTCAACGGTGACAGTAAACTTTACTGTGATAAATATTGGCAGAGATCAACATTTCTTCTTTAAGGTAGGGTCAAATTGAACAGAATTTGAGAAATATAACAAGTATTGAGCCCATAGTAAATAACAGATAAACCAAACGAACTCGTCTACAATTTAATTACTTTCTTATATATGTTTAATATTTTCAGGTCAAAATGGCTTGTTCAAGAGTATTTATAATCATAGACCGAATGCATAAATGGCAGCCAAAAAAATATTCTTTTTTTTATTGTTTATGTGCTAATTAGCCTCACTAGCCTCGTTTGCATGAACAAAATATAACAGAAATGTTGCTTGAGAGCGAGGCTAGTGAGTCTCATTAGCACATAAACAATAGGAGGGTTACGTTCTCTTTCAGGCAATGCAATCCTACTCGTCAGCTAATATAAACTTCATTATTTTTCTCGAGTTGGCAACGGCCAAACACCCTTCCGTTATCAGTGTTCAGCTGCCTTTGGGTGTTTAGGTTTGGTACTTTTTTGCAATTTTGCTAATTGTTGTCTTTAAGATCAAGCGTAAAATTAGTCTACCATGGTGGTACTGATTAAAAAAGTGCCGCTATGATTCAAAAATTCTGTTTTCACCTCGGACATGAAAACTTTGTCTCAAACAACCGCTGCCGGTTAGACAAAACTTGAAGCCCATTCAAATATATTTGTCAATTGGTACGGGGATAGGGCTCTCACAAATGTGGCATTTTTTTCAATGAAGCCAGCATGCGAAGACCCAAGCGCCGGTACAATTCTCTTGTAAGACCTTTCGAAAAACAACACATTAAATTAATGCTCTGGAAGCTTTTCAACGACGCACTATAAGATTCGTCTGCTCCGATTACTCTAGGTCCTCTAGTGTCACCTCCATGCAGCAGCAGTCGCTTGTATTGGTTGCACACCCTTGTAGTCCGTCGTCACATTAGCGCTGCAACTCTGATAAACAAAGCTGTAAAGAATTTTTCCTGCAGCTGTTGATTTAGTTTATACCAGCACTCGTTCTAACCATCCATATACAAGTTTAGTTCTTACCCATAGTAATGCGTACAGGTTTTTCCTTTTTCCTCGTACTATCCCGTTATGGAACAGTTTCCCGCTGCTCGCCATTAAGCTGAGTCAACTGTTGCCTTTCAAAGATATGCACTACCAGCTGTAAGGCGATATTGTGCCTTTTTTTAAACCTTCAACTCTTGTATTTAGTGTACATTTAGGTCCTTGTGTGTAATAATAATAATCAGCATAATCATAATCATAATCATAATAATAATAATAATAAGAAGAAGAAGAATGATTAACTATTAATAAATTTTCATATATCACGCAGCGTGGCGGGTGCTTAATTAAATTTTCCTTACATAAGGTGCAAAACGCGAGAAACAGGACGGTATTTCGCAAGCGCTGAAAGAAGGATAGGCACTGAGGCTGGAAAGCAACTTTTCAGATTCCATTTATGTATAGCTTACTGCGTCGCGCGTGCGCGTGCTTTTAAGTGTTCCTTGCAATGGGTGCAAAAAAGGCGAAAATCGGAACAGTTTCTTACATGAGCGGGTTGAGAATTAAAAAGTATAGCTGCTGAATGTTAAAAAAGTACCGCAAGTAGATGGGAACCACTAATCTGGTTGCTGAGTTAGATCTAGGGCATCTAGTTGTTTTAACGGTTTCTAAGTTTAGATAAGAAGGCCAAGAGGTGCTATAAAGTGATTTGTAAGTTAGTTTTAACAAGGATTAGTCCCTAAGTTCAGTTACAGGAAGCCATTTAAGTCTAAGATTGTAGAGACCCTATTAACATACTTAGTAGTTACAAAACTAGCCATAGCAAATTTTATAATAAAGTTTCTATATAACGCGCGCTCTCATTGGTTTAAACAGCGTGCTTTATGAGAGTACAAAGCACGGAACAAACGAAAGCCCACGCCATCATTCGCAGAAATGGCAGATGAATTTCCGAATTTTACCTTGGGTATTATTGAAGCTGTCAGTTAAAGGCTTGCTCAGATATTCTGTCAAGTGCTTTGGATGGAAGACCTCAACCGTCGCCCGGTCCAGCAGTTCTTTCAAGCTCAGAAAGTCCTCACGCTGGAGTTCTTCATTTACAAAATTCCCAACAGGTTTTCAGATTCCAGCCGCAAGCAATGAAGAGTTTGTTTTCCAGTTGTCATGTCGGAAACGTGCAGGTTTTCATGGGCAACAATTCGGCCGGTTTTCACTGAACTTAATCATTTAGATCCTCTTTTTTGCTGTTTTTTACGGACTGAAACCGAACATTGAGACACTTGTTTTTCCATAAATTCGAATTTTGTGTGATTTCTGTCAAGCCACTTTCCAGTTGATTGATGTTTTGACAAGCCTTTGTTTCATTAACCAATCAAATAATCTTAAACATTCTTACAAGCGCTCTGATTGGTCCAAAGTAGCGTGCTTTATCAGAGTATAAAGCACTGTGCTGACGACATCTCAGTTCGCCACAAGCAGCGCGCGCTTTGAAAATAAAGTAGAATTTTTGAAGAAAATTACTTGTTTTTTATCATAAAACAAATAAAGAAGCCTTGACTGTGCTCTGTTCTGTTGTAAAGCACTTAGGAAGCGGCTAGAGCACTCAAGAAGTAGGGAGAAACACTCGCCTATCGGCTCGTGTTTCCCCCTACACTTCTTTCATGCTCTAGCCGCTTCCTGCGTGCTTTACAACAGAACAGAGCACAGTCAAGGCTTCTTTATTTGTTAAGTAAACGTTGCAACCTTACAAGAACGAATTTAGGAAGCGGATAAAATATCAATAACTTAGGGTGCGTTCGATTGACCGCATTCCGGAATACGAATACCTGGAATAGAAGTTAGAAATCCTTCGTTGTTAAGGAGATTCACATCAGAACTGTCAAACACCTGCTAAAATGCTATTTTAAACATATCTTCATTATCCTCGTTGCTTCAAAACGCCAAACATACAGTTTTAAATTATCACTCCACGTATTCTTATTCCGGAATAGGTTCAATCGAACACACCCTTAATTTAGATAAAATGAGTGTTTCTACTAAATATTTTCGGAGCTTAAAGTCAGTAAAATTTTTAAGTTTCCTTAGTGTCCGGAGTTAATATGGTGATCCCACTTCACATGAGAGTCCAAGTGGACCCCCAAAAGCTTAGGGACTGCCTGGCGCTCTAGAGGGGCATCGGATATCTTCAGGCCAAGTGGAAAAGCATCAAGAGAGTGCCTACGGGATATCTGCTGCGTTGTTACTAACATCGTCTTCATCTTCGAAGAGCTCAGGGCAAGACTGCACTGGTCCGACCAGCTGCTGAGGTTCCCTAGGGCTGTATTCACGTGATGCTTGGTTCTGGGCAGCTGCTGTAAATGGTGGTGTGGTCTGCATACAATTGGAAGCTGCTAACTGTAGCAAGGAGGTTATCTTGGAGATCAGTGACGTAGGGATTGAACAGCATCGGACTGAGAATGGCGCCTTGTGGTACTCCAAACTTGGACTGCTTGTTGATATATTTTAGCCTACGAATTAGCCAGATTTTCTTTTTGTCCTACTTCCTTTACTACGCGTAAGCTGACCGTTTCTTAACATCCTGTATGGTCTCCTAAATCATAGTGCTAGGATTATTAAATATGTATGTACGTATGTGGCCAGGGTTTCATTACCAGACTTGGCGACACAGGGTGGGTTGAGTTTGTTGGTTCCGTCGTCGTTTGGTGGCAGTAGTAACACTTTTCTTTCGAATAGACCGGCCGGTATTACTAATTTCAAAATCTTGCTTGAATTGAATAGAGAAGTGACTTCAAAGACTCGCTGAATTATAAGATAAGGAATGTAACAAGCAGCATTGCTTTACATCACCATTTTTATTCATTACCACTTCCAAAAAGTGCGAAGCTCGACTTGTCTTGCAGCAGTTACGACGGAAGATGTCAACAAAACTGAGCCCTCGAACAGGAACAGACACATTTTGTCCTGCTATGGGCTCCCGGTCAATCAAAGGAAAGAACACAACGCAATGAATTAGGTGATCACAAAAAATGACGAAGGTAAGATTTCATTTTTAATGTTCTAAATCTACAAATATTTCCTTTTCACCAGATTTCAAGCCCCGATTCTATAACATCTCATGTGACTCCAGAATCGGCCTTTATAAAAGGAAATATGACATTATCAGGACAGCTGACAGTGAAGTCCTCTCCTGAATTGGAGCCAGGTAACATGAAAGTGAATGTGACAGCGATGGCTTCTGCAGGGGGCAGCACGGAAACTTGTGTATTGACCCTTGATCTCGACATCGTGGAAGCTTCATTCATACCAGATGAAATAAAGGAAAAGGAACAAAGCAAAGAACTGTTTAAAATTATTGGAATAGCAATTGGTTGTATATTGTTACTTATTTTGATATTGTTCTTGATGTGTTTATTTTTGAAAAAACGAGGCTCTTGGACTGTATGGAAAAACACAAAATCCAACATTCCATTAGAAAAAGACCAAGAAGAAACCGTTAACAAACCAGAATTGGTTTGATGTATCAGTTACTTAAATTATTTGTATTCAAAAGGACCATGATAGTTGCAGTAGTTTGAGATAATGAAGGCCGATTAACTGAAAAGTTTACCTTGTCCTCTACTAAAATAATCCTCACCGTGACTTAAAATTCGTGAACAAGCAAAAAGCAGTATATTAAATTAACCAAACAAAGAATACAAAACTATTTGAATTGTAAGCGTGACTGTGAGAAATTAGCCGACTTCCGGCTGAAATGCTTACTTGAGGTTACAGCGGAATGTTCTGACCCCTGGACACCTGAACGTTCACGCCACCATGTCGTAAAGAGTTGAAGATATATTTGAATACCCGCGCTTTTGCAAATTTTAAGACTAAATTATCTGACTTTAAATTGTATTTTAGCAAAGATATTGGTAAATAAAACAATAAAACTAGTCGATGTATGAAACGATAACGTGTTGATTTTGCTTTATTTTATATAATTTTCCGGCTTTTCTCTGGCTCGGTTTAAAACGAGACTCACAGCAACTGCTCAATCATGATAGACAAACGACTGCATATAACTTGACAAGACGAACACAGGCAATCCGCCTATATTCTTGCTCTGCAACATCTTCGGAGAGCCAAGAGTAGCAAGCCTGGACGAGACGAAAACCAGAAGTGGCGAAAGTTTACAGCTGGGAGGGAAGAAAAACCCTTCTTAAAAGCTTCGGCAAATGAAGATTTTGCCCATAGTTTTTCGCCCCACCCCTTGGCCCAAAATTGACCTTTTTAATTGATGCAGTGTAAATGACAAAATTCTGAGTGCAAACCAAAGTAACACATCCAATTTACATCATCATATCATATATCTTTATTTACCCTCGGATTTTTAGAGTAGCTTGGTGTAGCTAATATCTCCGAGCATTTGCCCTCCCAACCATGATACATCACAGAAGACAGACCACAACGCCGGGAACTACATGCCCTACTCTTTGCAACAAGTGTGCGGGTTCTTTTACGTCCCACAGGATTATGAACATTGAAGTCATTGAAGGGTTGTGAGACGGGACCTCAGGCTTATCGTCCTTATCCGAGAAGACTAAAGAGTCTAACCATTTGCAAATGTAATCACAAAGGCAGCACTTTCTCCTCAGTTATTTACAGTTATTTTAAGACCCTGAGTGTTGGTCAGGCCGGAGTTAAACTCACGACCTCCCGCGTGACAGCCCGTGCTCAACCAACTGAGTCACCGGTGCGCGGTGGGAGGTCGAGGGTCGAATTACAGGCCGCGCCAACACTTGGCACGTAGTCATCTATCTCTCAGAAGAAAGTGCTGCCTTTTAAATGATATCAGTAAATGGTGCATTAGCCCTCTCTCTACATTATTGCCTTAAGGTATGGGAAAGTCCTCGACAGAGAGAAAAAGGGAGGGTGTGGCGACTGAATTGAATTTCCAGTGACCTCGTTCGCTACATATTTGTGAGTTGTTTATATAACAATGCATCGCAAGACAATGAGACCTTTTAATCTTCTCGGAAAAGGAGGAAACGCCATAGCACTTGTCTCGTAAGAGCCCACATGCTGCCCCAAAAGAGTGGTTTTTTTTTATCTCTTATTCCGTTTAAGGAAATACATTGTATTCATCTGCAGAATTACCCTGCCAGCAGAGCCTTTCTTAAGAAAGAAAGGACTCTGCAGAAATCGTGTCAAGTCTTTATTGAGTATGCGCAAGCCGTTGCTTGGAGCCAGTTTCAAACGTAGGCCAAGTCTCGATCGTACTCCTAGCGCCATATTGATTGTTGTACTGAAGTCTCCATTTTGACCTTCGCCTTGTCAAAAATATGATGCGCGCGCTGCCTAAACCGGTCTCTTACAGAACTAGATGAAAATCCCGGATTTATAACATGCAGTGGAGCAACTAAAGCGATGGGTGCTGTGTTTGGCCTTCGGTGTGAACATTTAATGTCGTTCACCGATTCAGAAACTCAAGGCCATGTTCTGAGTGAATGGCAAATGACGCAAATACAAGAGCAATGCTGGATTCAGTCCTCTGGAAACGACATGTCTCAGCAAACTAGTGAGACCACTCGCAACGTACACGGCTTTCAATCTTTAGCATTATTATGTGGCTACAATAGTAGGCGTGCTCTGATTGGCGGCTGAGCGGGCAAGATTTTCTTGTAATGATCGGGCATTATGAAAATTTTTCTCGGCTCGACGGCTCTTTTGAGTTGAGAGTAAAAGCTACGAGCACGTGGGCGAAAACAACAAAAAATATGGACAAAGTACAACTATATCTTTAATAACTGAAAGAAAAACTAGCATACAGATACTTCTTTAGTATGAGCCACAGCGAGAGCGAGTTTTATTATCCAAAGGACGAAGAACAGGCCAAAACTGAGCAAAGACAAATCCATATAATAAATAACTTATTAACCTCGTCCGTTCGGTCAATACATGGAAATCTCAGACCTCGGCCTTGATGTATTCACGTCAATATCGCTTGGTCAATACATCAAGACCTCGGTCTAAGATTTCCCTGTAATGACCTCACTCCCGGTTAATAAGTGATATATATTTTACATCAAGGCCGGGATGAGTGTCAACATAAAGGATATTTACTCTAATCTCGACTATTGACAGCATGATGAAAGTGTCAGTACAGAACTCTCAGCAGCGGTATGTTGGAAATGCCCCAAATTTCTCAGTTTCTTTCAGCTGTTCTTTGTAGCATGCATCATCCACGGATGTCAATTTTTTCTCTTTTAATTGACTGATAGCTTCTCGGTCTTCATGTTAGCTACCTAGAGAGAGGTCACCGCATTATTCGCAAGTTAAAACTGTTAATTTCGAAACTTTGCAGCTGGTTACCGGTGTAGCTGGTAAGAGAAGGGCTAAATTTCACTTGTTGGAGCGTTTTAATGGCCTGTTAACAACGTTAACATCGTGTTTTTTTTAACAAACGTGTTAAGGGTTCGGTGACACCTTTGAAGTACGGAAGGGACGCAAAGGAGTTGTATGCCTTTTCTTAAGACGCTTGTTAAAAAAAAAAAAACACGATATTAACGTTGTTAATAGGCCATTAAAAACGCTCCAACAAGAATTTCCGATTCCTAAGTCACGACCCCCATTAGCTTCACAACCCGATGTTGCCTACAAAATCCCCTGTGGCAGTTTCTCTTGGAATTATATTAGCAAAACAGCCAGATCCTTTGCCACGACGAAAAAAGAACATATCAGGAATGTGAAGACAGGGCCAGGCCAAAGGCTCATGCTTGGTCTTACAACCACGTCATTGACTTCAACAGTGCGTCGATCATGGACAAAGGAAATTCCGCATCATGAAATTTCTAGAATCTTGGCACACCTCTAACACGCCTAACGCGGACAATAACACTTGCCCACTCCCAGGACAATACCGCATACTTTTTAACAAAAATTCTTAATCACCTTCTTTATCCCTAATTTCAATCTATTGTCATCATTTTTATCTCAGTATATATTCTCCGAATTTTTTACTTCATCTTTTTGCCCGTTGAAGACCACAGTTCTAGTGATCGAAAGCTTGCAATTTTTAATACTTTTAGCGAAAGAACGTCCATTCAAGTTTTTATCATGACTCATCCTGGCTGCGTTCCTTCAATATTCTGAATCTATTATTATTATTGTTTTAGGGCAATGAGGGCAGCCCAAGCTATTATTTATTATTATTATTATTATTATTATTATTATTATTATTGATAAAATAGCGGATTTTCATTGAAGCCAAGCTTAATCCGTCAAGGATTTGCTATTTTCTCCTGAACGTGTATGGTGTTCCCCATTTTTTATTTCATATATTTTCTCAGGACGCATTCTTCATGGAGTAGTGAAAAAATAAACAAAAATGTAATGCCAGTTTTTTGGCAATTTCATAAAATTGTGCGGAAGGAGCCCTTACGAGTCGAACAGCCCACGCTAAAGTTAAATCTATTCTGGAGTGTTACTACTTCCAAAGGCGTTCAAATACACTTTTTAGGTACGTACTTGAATTAATCATAGACTGACATCACGCACTACTTTATACGTTGGATTACATTTATAAAATCGAACTAAATTTGTCAAACATTAAGGTTGCGCAGCAATTGTCAAAGTAGCTCAAACAGCCTTATTCGTCAGCGTGGTACCATGGAAACGAGCGCAGTGGCCCCCCTTTTTATTACATTTTTATCATCTCCTTGACATGTTACAACAGTATGCGAAGTCTCATCGGAAATCTATGACAAGTTCTATTTCTGGGGAATCACCTTAGGAGGAAACGACGTTGCAAGACAGTGAAATCAGCATTGCACGATCTTCACTGACAAAAAGGGCAAGCCTGCAATGCACTGATGCACCTGTCTTTCAACTAACCAATAGGTAAAATTTGCTGAGAAGTTGTAATTAATATGAATGTTCACAAACCTTCCAGGGCTTCGGGCAAAAAATCCCGTAGTATGAACAAGAGCACGCAAAAGCTCGACAAACGGACTTCAGTAGCTTTTGAAACTTTGCCCGATATACGGCTCTTAAACTCCGAGAAACACATGCGAATCGAAAGGATGATACTTTTCCGCTAAAAAAAGCGGATTTTCTTTGGGGAAAAAATGGTATAATGTGTTCCTCCTTGTTTGTTTAAGTAGACATTCACTACCATTTGTCCAGAAATCTGTCATAATATTCCAGTCAAATAATTACTATTCAAGAGTTTGAAAATTATAAATAGTTATTTATCTTTCCCCATACATGTTCGGCTGTTTTTAAATAATTGCTACCATATTCAAGCTGCTTAATTGCTCAACCTGTTTTGATTTTGCCGTGATTTTTCTTGTCACTGGATCTCTATGGTTAAATGCCCGGGCTAACGCTTTCAACATTTGCTTCAACATCTGTTCCATTTTGTTGAACGATGTTGATTGCTGGGGCAGGCAAACGATTTCAACAGACCGTTTAACATTTGATTCAATGAGAGGCCTTGTATTCAGTCCCAGGCTGAAGCCGCGGTTGTTACTACGAATACGGGCATGAACGAAATGATATATGAAATGAATCGTATTAAACTGCGGATATGAAGCCACTGATGTGGCCAGCTTGTCGTTTGTGGGTTCAAATGTTCAAACGACTCAATGAACGAAATGATATATGAATGAATCATATATTCAACTGCGGATATGAAATCAAAAGAAGCTATGATCCTCGCAGTTATGAACGCAATTTTAGCAACCGCGTAGAGAAGCCTGAAAAATTCAGGACTTCAACGGGGTTTGAAACCGTGACCTCGCGATACCGGTGCGACGCTCTAACCTGGTCATTTGTGGATTCAAGTGTTCCCGTGATGAACGGACATGAATACGTCATTGACAGACCGATTAATGCGCACGCGCATACCCAACAATGTTGAAAGAGGGAGGCAGACGGCTTCAACTTCATTCAACATTCGCGAAAACAAAAGAAATGTTGAATGGTTGTTGAAGTAAAATTTAAAGGCTTTTAAAGTCATTCAACATCGATTCAACTTCCTTTAAACATGTTTCAACACAGTTGACAGGTGGGCGCAAAGGGTTTCAACATCGCTGTTCAACAAAATCGAACGGACGTTGAAGCAAATGTTGAAGCAGTTTGTCCGAGCCTTAAGTTGTAATCTTCTTGGTCGTTGTCTCCAAGGAGCTTGCAGAATCCGTATTCCTGACTCTGTTACATGACGCTATTGCTCTTTTTCTTGAAACGGCTTGATATTTCCTGAATACTTTTTCCTTTGGTCTCAGGAACGAGAAATAACGTAAAAGCGAAGAAAAATCCCACCAATGCTATGAAAACCAGGAAGGTGTAAGGATACAAAGCTTTCTGTAAAAACAAAATGAACACCAGTACATAAATTCTACAAAACTGTGAGGGTGAGTCGTCAAGCGAGAGGATAGGGGCTGGCAAGGGAGGCGTACTAGCAAGCACAGGGGTGGGGAAGGGAAGAATCCAGAGCGAGGTTAGATAAAGGACAAACTTCTTACCTGCAATGATGGAAAAACAAGTCCAATAACAAAGTTCGACAGCCAATTCACTACCCCTGCTATAGCCACTGCAGCAGGCCTTGGAGCTTGAGAAAACAATTCAGCTGTGATGAACCATGGGATTGGACCTGTATTGCAGAGAGTTGATAAACATCGCCAATCTTTCCAAGCCTCTTCATGGACTAGATATGTGCTTACTATACACCTTATTCCAAAATGGCCGCTGATTTATGCGCATACAAATTGGCCCTTGTTGCCTCGTTCAAGGTAAAATATTCTTTTGAATTTTAAGCTTAAGAACGAGGCATCAAGGGCTAATTTGTCAAGGTCAAAATTCAACAGCAAATCTTAAACTCTCCTCAAAAACCAAGACAGTGATAAGATACTTCGCTAGTATTTTACATCATTAAAGAGAAGGAATGTTCACGCAGAGGTATACTTTGAAGTTAGTATTCGAGTCCGTAGCCAGCCTTGAACAGCAACGGAGTGGGCAGATTACGTATTGAGAGAATAACTGAGTGAACGAGCTGGTCGCATTAAACTCGCGACCTTATCGGGTAATAACGCGAAGTTCCATTGTCACCTGTGAACAGGCATCTACAGAGGATGCTAGATCACTTGTGTCACTGGGTGCTTCTCTTCTGGGTGATCATATCGGCCAAATGGCGTCCAAAGTGCCCAATGCGCTTCAGAGTCTGTCTATTTAAGGTCGCGCAACTCAACTAATTCAAATATTTCAGGTACACAGCCCTTCCTAACAAAGTGCTAGGGCCGTAATCACTGGAAATTACCGCCACCGTTGTTTTTCCCAATTGGCAATTTTCAAAATAGTAAGTTTCTATTGTATAATGGGTAGTCCCAATGGTTCGTGCACGCTAATGGCTACTTTGGCAGCCCACTTAAAATTACACATTTCAAGTGTCCGTTTGCCTTGTACTATCTTGAGAGGGGTTTTCATCTTCAATTTACTTCTACAATACTTTGCCAAATATAAAACTTGAAATTCTACAAATTCGATTTACCTGGACCGAGCTGGAAAAACATCACACACAGCAATGTTGCTACCACAGATACGTAATTCATTCCAGACAAATGCTGAAATCATCAAAATCATTGTTAGAGAACCTATCACAGCCAAACCAAGGACAAAATTAAAAAACAAGTATACAGTGGAAACCGACAAGAACCACTGACTCGAGAACTTTGGACAAACAATTAAAACTCCAAACCAGTTTAAAACCTGCTATAACCACTTTGAATTGTTTAACACCTGCACCAACCTCGTTCCCAGGGTCTCTCTTCTCTGCCTCCTTTGTCTCCTCAATAACAAAGGAGGCAGAGAAGAGAGACTCTGAGAACGAGGATGCGCCTGCACAATGGCGGAAGGGTGGAAGTGACGTTGCAATGACCTCACTGTGCGCACGTGTGGCAGAACATCAAAGTGATCACGTGCAGAGGTTTCCTTATCACTAGAGATGGTAATCAAGAAAAGCTCTGCCAAGCACTTTATCGCTATACGTTACGCATAAGAGCCTCACTTCATAACGAAATGAGATTGTCATCACAGCATAAAACACAAACATGCCAGCAAGACCCAACAGCAGCAAAGATCGGCGGCCCATGATTTCCACCACTTTTACCTAAAACGAACACAAAATAACTTTTCACAAGAAATCAAACCAGATTCACTTAAATCTTGGGTATCCTGAGCATAGGGGAAGTTCATTCGTTCGTCTGCTTTTTC
Organism: Montipora foliosa; assembly: GCF_036669935.1. Classification (NCBI taxonomy): domain Eukaryota; kingdom Metazoa; phylum Cnidaria; class Anthozoa; order Scleractinia; family Acroporidae; genus Montipora; species Montipora foliosa. The sequence continues at coordinate 37,132,551 of NC_090871.1, read as the reverse complement.
AGCACCATGACGTCATACGTGCATTGATACGTCATAAGCGCAAATTGTTTCTATGGAGTCAACACGCCGAGTTTTTTGGCAAGGGACATTTCTCAGTAATAATCTTTCAGACAATATGCCATTTTCGAAATACCAATATTCAGCTTGATAGCGAGGCAGAGAGGACAAAAACAATAGAAACACGTTGGAATTAATGTAAAAGATATCGACATATCCACTTTCCTTTGTCTTTGTCCTCTAGCCCTAATCCTAACCCTGAAGGTTTTACCGTGTTTAGATAATTTTGTGCAATAGATAACCACTAAATGACAAAATAAACCAAGTCCCTACCCCTTCGGGTTAGATCACCGCTGCTCTACCGACTGAGCTACAAGGTCAGAAGGGAGCGGGTCGTGGGAACTGAAGATCTCAAAGTCACGGCAATGAACATGTACAAGTACAAGGAAGTGTTACGTTTTTACAAACGTTGGCCGTGTAGCACTTTATCAGTTAAGTCTTTTGAAATATGAAAGTGCTACACGGCCAACTTTTGTAAAAACCTGAATTTTGTTGAATAGGCCACTTTCGATCTATTAAAATTCAGCTTGAAATAGAGTTTTAACGTTAGGGCTAGCGTTAGGACTACGTTAGGGTAATTGTATAATTACTGAACGTTTTATACCTTATTTAAAAAAAATTGAAACAATAGAAAAAGAGACACGAAGCACCTACCCCCGAAGGTCGTGGGTTCAATTCCCACACTAGTCAGAGTTTTTCTCTGTCCTTGTGTGGGCCCATTTCCATCTGTAAGGCTAACGCTCACATGGTTCATATGGGACTGAAATCTAGCACTTTACAATACACTCTATTCAGTTAAGTCTGTTGAAATATATAGTGCTACACGGCCAACGTTTGTAAGAACGTAACCCTTCCTTAAACTCTAAAATACCCGGCCACTACTTTGCGTACGAACAGATATGCCTCGTTCTTCAAACGATGCCGCTTTAAGAAGACACTAGTGGTGGGGTAGTCTGAACTGGCTCCTGTGACAATGTTACTCGATTCCCTGGTTTCCTAGCTGGGTTAAGTACTTTACTAGTAACCACACGTCTTTTCAGTAGGCTATTTACATTGTATCTTATTGAAACCATCTCAAGATGTACATGCTCGCCTCCTCTAACTTCGGTCCCATAAGATTGTTTCTTTCGCTACTCTTCTCCTTTGCTTCCAAAGCAACTGTCGAACGCACTTCATTAATCTAAGATTGCTTTTAGTGTAAAATATAAAGGACTTACCGGCCTACGATTACAAAGTACTTACTGTAACGCCAGTCATTACTACACTGACTACACCAACCAAACAGGATGCGGCACGGTCCTCTTTTACACCAGCAGATTGAAATATTGACGTGGAATAATAAAATACCTACAGACGGAAAATACTATCACTTAGATTCTTATTAATGAACGATTCTGTCCACATTTTGATTAGCCAGTCAAGTTGTTCAAAATGGCAGTTTTTTAAAGGTTTAAAGCCGTGTGAATATCAAATTCACCAATAGCTTTGGATCACACTTAATTTTACAAACAAATGCATTTTGAGAGTGTTATAAAATCTTTATAGGAGACGACTTACTGCATTAATTCCACTAAACTGTTGAGCCATTTGTAACACTAAACTAATGATAAGTGGTGTCCTCAGTTCATAGGTTTGAAGCAATGTTTTGATGCTTATGTGCTCTTCTCTTAGATGTTGTTCTTGTTCAATCTGTGAAAAAAAGTGTTCATATAGCTAAGAAAGAACAGACGTTGTAGGAGGCGTATTTGAAAGATCCGAGAAATGTACGGTTGGAATATGAGGATGCATTCTTTTGGGAATATCCTGGCTATTCTCATTCGCACCCCCTTCCCGCCGACCGCGTATAATTTCCGCCAAAACTTTCCCAAAAGAACGCATATTCTGCCTATTCCGAGTGAACCGTATTCCGGTCATTCTGTTCATTCTGTTATCGGGAGCAGAATAATTCCGTTCATTCCGAAAACGGAATAGATCTCAAAAGAACACGAATACCGTCTATTCCGCGTAATCCTATTCTGGAATCGTACCAAAAGAACGCGCCCTGAGATAAAATAATCTATAAATGTATTTTCAAAGGTGTTCCCTAAGACTTCAATTTACCACTGACCAACCTGTTTTCATCAATACATCTCATAATCAAGAAATTATACAATGCAAACTACGTATCAGTCTGAACTATAGCTCAACAGCCACAGTCTTTTAGTTTATTCAATAACTCTTGATTTGCTTGCCTGCTGGATGAGATTCAGTCTCTTTGGAGTTTCCTTAAACTTACCCTCATTTCCTCAATATCCTCTCTTACATCAGTAGTTCCTCTCAACTGGTTAAGTGCTATTTTCAAAGACAAACAGATTAGAGCTGATTATCAGAAGTTATACATGTCACTCATGTAACACGCAGACAAAAATTTACGGATACTGATTGGTGAATGAGGAGGGATCGCATTTCTAGTGCATGAATATATTATGCTTCAGAAGAGGGCAAAATTACTTGATGTCAGTCACTGAGAGAGACCTTTAAAAGAGATTTGAGAAGGAGAGATTTTATACAGGCCATATACATTATGGGATTTAAACTTATGAAAAATGAACCACTGAACTGTTTTGTTTTTCACCCAGCATTTTTCTGTTCTAACTTTCTGTTTAGTCGCATTAGGAGTTTGAAATCCCAAATAGGGTTTAACATATAGCTCCTTTTCTTCAAAGACTAACCAATTTTTATCATGAGAGGCAAACAAATTAGTGAGAGCAGTATGAATGTAGGCCAGAGATGATAGCTCTTTATGCCAGTGTGTCCAAGAATGATTTCTGGTCATTGCTTATGAGGGCTGAATTCTTTGGTCTTCTCCTTTGGTTTGGTCTGGTCTCCTCTGCTGAAATGGTTTCCTTTGCATACTCACTCCAAAATCAACCTTTTTCCTTTCAAAGTCATTTAAATTAATGTAACATACCCTAGTACATGAGTCAATAAATAATTATTAGTACAGGTAACCACATGATTTCGAGTGCAATTTGGAATAAATAAGCACGAGTAAATTGTTTCAAAGACGACCAAGTGCTTATTTATTCCAAATTGCATGAGAAAAATCATGAGTTTACTTATTAATAATATACATGAAAAAATTCGAGATGGTTAAGCAGAAGAAACGCACGCGTACCACGCAATCAGGGAAAAATTGGGCCATAAATTGGGCCATCCAGGTTTCGCGCTTGATTAGAAAACAAAAGATTTGATTGGTTCTGACCAAACCTTATTGTTTATTGGCCAATTATAATCCAGAATTTCACTGTTACACTTGAACGTTACTGCTCTCAGCCAATCAGAATCGAGTAATTGTTTTCATGTATATTATTATAAATGTACTGACGACATACCCTCAACAGTCTTAGGTTCATTGTTCAATTTGAGAAGCAGATAGCGTGGGCTTCTTGGACAGAACGGAAGAGTGAAGATCTGAAGAAGAGCGACAAAGAAACCAAATCCAAGCAAATACGGCCAGCCACGATCTGTACCAAGCAGCTGTAAGACAAAAAACCAATCAAATAAAATAGACCTCTTTAGCTTCGCGGTCACGTGGTCTCTATTGGGTAAACATAACATTCAAGATGGTGGCCGCAAGTGAGTGTTCCTACGCAGCGTGGACGAAATTGCTTCGAAATCTTGCAAATGTGTTGGCGATCACAATCGTAAATCATCTCAAAGGTTGTGGGAAAAAGAGAATTGGTCAAAAAGCTTATAAATTCTTCACAGAAAATTATGTCCACGATGTTTCCGTGAAAGAGGCAGTTGAAGAGGAAGGCGGGCGATGTCGGACGTCTGAGATATAAAACCGCTGCTGCCGCAGTCAGAAGAAGTTCGAAGCTCCTCACGCAATAAAGTTGAGAATTACTGACAAAGAAGGAGAGGGAAATGTCGATGGAGCGGAATGCTCATGTAAAACAGGATAAATATCCATGCTAGGTTATTTTTACAAGTGCAAAATTGTCATTAAAGATGAAGTTTTTAAAGCTTCTTTATTCAGTTGTCAGGTGTGACGCGAGTCAAGAAATTCGTCTAAAATCAGGTTACTGCTCCCGAATGTTAAAAGGCTGCTTCAAATCATATAATTTTATGACAAATTACTCTTTATTACTTTTTTTAATTTTATTCAAACTGGACATTGTCCACTTTCGTCACTGCACACAAGTCAACATTTATTTTTTAAGAGTTTTCATTCTTTCTTCATCTATTTTCTTTGTAAATTTATTTGTCTTGAATTAATATTGAACAATGTATTGTAATGACAAGTGCACAATTTCAGAAAGAACATGATCTCTTGAGGAATCGGCAGTATCAGTTTCTTGATCCAAATTGCCCTCATCATAACTTCCCGATGATTCTTGATCAGAGTCGAACAGCAACGAAGTCTCAACTCTTTGGTGTTTGCTTGCATTCGTGTTCCAGTACGTTGTCTTTTCGGCACCCTCCAGGGAGAACAAACCCGAGTACCCTTCTGATTTGTTATTGTCCATCTGAGATATGTAAGAATCAACTTCAGCTGAAGTAACAGGGGAGAGAAACATCGAGTCAGGAAAATTGCCCTTCAGAAAAGAGGTTGGACAACAGTTCCCACACGGAATGTCTTTGTCAGTGTTTTTGCCCACATTAACAAAGAAATCGTTAAAAATGTTAGCAAAAACACTGGGAATGTCAACAGTTTTTCCACTTTCTAGAATACTGGAAATGTAATCAGCTTTAACTTTACTAATGTTCAAGATCGATCTAATTCCATACCAGATTTTTTTCATATTATTCTTATTACACAAGGAAGCTGGCTTCAACATGCGCAAGTGGCTGACAAATGATCAGGAGTTGGCAGATAGAATCAAATCAGAGGAGGACCAAGGAGCGAGACAGCATCACCCCTCTCCTGACTTACAGCAAGAAGATCAAACTTTCTCCAAGACACTGTTTCAGAATGTGGATAATTCAGAAGACCTTCCAAAGTTGCTGGGAACATCTTAGAATCTTACAGAAGATAAGCTTGTCTTTACTTTCAAGAAGTTCACCAGTTACCTGACAGACGAAATCGTCACAAAACGAATCGTTCTTAGTTCTATTGCGAAAATATTTGACCCTCTCGAAATACTGTCTCCAATGTCTGCATTCAAAATACTTTTTCACGAAATTTGCAAGAAGAATGTTGATTGTGATGCTCCTCTGGATGGAGACGTTCTGGAATGGTGGAAGTCGTTGTTACAGGACATAAAAACTATTTCGAGTTTCTCAACAGGCCACTTCAATTTTAAGTCCCCAGAGAAACTGGAAACAATGCAAAATGTGGGAGGAATGGGGGGGGGGGGGGGAGACAAAGAGTATTTTGGTATTTTCCGAGGTGGCCTATTGACAGATGTTACTCATCTGGACTGAACTGTGTTGACTCCTACATTTCAATTGCATGGGTTTGGAGATGCATCAGACAAAGCCTTTGGTGGTGTTGTTGACCTTAGGATATGGTCAGAGAATTCAGTTCTTTGCAATATTGTTGCCACAAAGATGAGAGTATCACCCCTTACAGGAGTCACCACACCCACATTGGAACTGTTATCTGCATTGGTAGTTGCAAAACTAACAACAAGCGTTCACAAGGCACTTGGTCCATCTTTACATATCACTGAATGTGTATGTTGGCTGGATGCAGAGACTGCATTGTGGTGGATCAATAAGACTGATAAGGAATTTAAGCCATTTGTACAAAATCAAGTCGTTGAAATCCGAAAGCTTGTAGCCCCAGATCTATGGAATTATGTCCCTTCTGCGGAAAAATCAGCAGACAGTGCATCACGAGCGTGCAAGGACTCAAAGCTAAAACATGACAAACTTTCGTGGGAAGATCCTTAAAAAGGAAGAATCGTGACAGTTGGCCAAATCAGAAGGAGTTTGGACCAAAGAATTTCGAGAAAGATGTCTTCATTTAAATAAAGCCAGCGAAAAAAGTCACTACACTGTTGCTGTTGCCGTGGAAGTCAAGGGAATAGATCAAATAATCCCGCCTGCTAATGTCAGTGATGTCTACAGGCTCTTCAGAGTAACGCCTTACGTTTTGAGATTTATCAGGCGCGTTCAGAGAAGGCAAGGACAACCTCAGGTTACCTCAGTGGAGATTAAGCCACAAGAATTAAGTGACGCGGAATCACTGTGGATCAAGCATGTCCAGAAACATGTTTGTGAGGAAGAAAAATTCGAGCAGACGCGCCGTTCCTTGGGTCTCTTTGAAGACGACAAGGGCAGATTGAGATGTGGAGAAAGACTACATGATGTGCCCGTGCTGTATCCAGCCCGTTTCCCCGCAATTCTACCCCCGTAAACATCAATTCACTGTTCTTATGATCAAGAGGAGTCACAGCAATGTCATGCACAATGGCGTCAAAGAAACAAACTGATTTAAGGTCAAGATTCTGGATGATAGGGATAGACAGACTGTACGTGACGTGATTTCTCCTTGCGCTACATGAAAGAAACTCGAAGGGAGATCGTACAATGCTCCTCCTTAGCCTCCTCTTCCAGATTTCAGAGTATCAGATGAATTTGCCTTCACCCAGGTTGGTGTTGATTTGCTGGGCCAGTCTATTTAAGAGAGGTCTTTTCCAAGAGTAAGAACGTATACATTGCCTTATTTACTTGTGCTTCCTCTCGGGCCGTCCATCTTGAGCTTGTACCTGACTTGACGACAGAAATGTTTTTAAGGGGCCTGAAGCCGTCCATTTCAAGGAGAGGGATGCCACGCTTTGTCGTTTCCGATAATGGAAACACCATCAAGATTGTGGTAACAAGGAGAAGGAAGATGCCGGTCATTAGATTTGTTCCAGATGATCACAAGTGGAAATTGAACGTTGTAACTGACAGTATCTGCCGTGGTTACTTTTCAAGGAACGTTGCTGTTTGTTGACTCTTAAAGTTGATGTATTATCCTTTGATTGATTGACAGGGTCAATCAAGGGGGGTGTATTGGAAAGAGGATTGCGTTACTCTACTCTGCATGTTTGTCGGAATACATAATCGGAGAGTTTCATTATGTGATTGACACTTTGTATTGAGTGTTTTTACTTCGCACAGGGAACTTGTAGTGTATAGCCTCTCGGTCTCTCATGTAGAAAGTCTATTCATTCGGAGAAATAAGGAAATCTGTTATATAGTGAGTTCTAAGTCTTTTGCGGGATTAAAGTTTTGAAATCACTCTACATACATTTTGCAGATAAGACTAGACAGCCTTACTCTCAGAGATCTGACAACATAATACATGTAGGAATTGTAAAAAAATACATATGCCATTCAAGTAGGTAAGTTGAGCGTTGTACCTGCTTCAGTCCTAATATGTATCCAGCAAGAAGCCCCAACACTATACCAAACTGATTAAGCACACCAAGGGCACCTCGTATTCTGATGGGAGCAATCTCCGATAAATACACAGGTGCTACAGCAGTGTTAACACCTAACATCAATAGAAACACTTTAATCAATAAAATAATTTGGAAACTTTATTTTACTTGCCGGGAGGCAATCCCATAGAAAAAATAAACACGTCATTTGCCGGGCCTACAATAGGTCGGTCCGTATTGGGAAAGACTGTGCTAGTGTCAAGTATGCGAGGACCATACACGAGAACTCTGGCACAGTTTTTCCCAATACGGACCAACCTAGGCTGGCAAATAACGTGTTTATTTTTTTCTACGGGATTGCTGTGAAAGGGCCTAAAATGTTCGTTACGTGACAGAAATTAATGTTAACGAAAAGGGAGCTCATGGCTTACATTTTACATTTTATCATAATCCATTTTACGCTGTTTACGACACTTTCACGGTGTTACAAAAAGCTTGAAAAGTTGCTTAAGTTGGAAAATTCGGAAGGGCCCGTACTCCAGATGGGAAAATCCGGACCGCTGGAGCGCGTGCGATTAGCCAATCAGATTCAAGGATTTGGGATTCCGGACCGCTGAGAAGCTGGAGAAAAAACTACTTGTTTAATTCTTGGTACTTATTAATTAATCGATCAAATAATTAATTTTTGTATCCAGACTTCAGTTCTGGCATCAACTGGTAACAGAGCATAGCTCAACCAGCGACTTCAAAGTGCCCCTAACCTTCAAGTTTTTTATTCCCCAAAAGTTTAATTCCATTGCCCTAAAGAAGGAATCTCACATACTAGGTGGAATTTCTCTTTCAAAAATCAACATGAACGGTGTCAAGTTGACAGTCGCTTGTTCCATGGTCGAGCTGGTGAGGAGGGGCATGGGTTTATCATGAAATGACCTCACAAGCGGTTTTGCAATACAGTTTTGAAATAATTTGCGTAATGCAGAGCAGTTTTTCATTTCACATCAGGAAGAGGCCCGTGTCCCACACTACGTAGCTTAACCATGGGACAAAAAATCTCTGGTTACCGTTTTTAAGATTTGTTTTTCGATGCTGACTCTGCCGGAAAAAGTCCTTTGCAGGAGTCGAACCAATGACTTTCCAATAATTACTTGTTTGGATGCTCTACCACTGAGCTATAAGAGACTCGTGGGAACTCTGCCAGTAGACTAAATTTGTGTGACAATATTATTGTCCCACCATACTGCTAGCATCTAAATTGTCGAAATGGAGCATAATTATTCACAATTGCACTAAAAGAGATATTAGATGCTCACCCGGGTGAATCAAATGAAGAGATTTGTTTTTCGATGTTCACTTAGGATACTCAGAAAAAACTTCTGATTACTAATTCAGATGCTCTACCACTGGACTATAGGAGACTCGTGGCAGCCAGGCCATTAAACTAGTTTCATGAGACAATATCATTATTGTACTGCCATATTGCTAGAATCTACAGTAAATTGTTGAAATGGAGCATAATCATTTGCAATTGCACAGAAAGAGATGTTACAGTGTAATGTTATCCTCCGTGAATGAAATGAAGAGATTTGAATGAAGAGGTTTTTCCAATAAATCTCTTCATTTCATTCACCGGAGTTAACTCATAACATGTACACATAACATTGCCTACAGGCTATGACAAATTGTTTGCAATCCATTGCAAAGGCAAATTCACACTATCAATTTCAGCGAGTGCGACGAATTGTTTCTATCTCTTCACAAGCAATCTTTCATGATTCTTTTCTAGAACGCGACGACATAAATTGCAATAAACAAAATCATTAAACGTCACCTTTTCAACAATGCAAAGCACTTTTCTGTCATGCAAATAACGGATGCCTGACTTGTCAAGTGAATAAACGTCGAATCACAAAGCGCGTAAGAATCTAGCCAATCAGAGAGGGATACAGAAATCCCTGTAAATTCTGAACAAGCTTTTTGGGTCTTTTTGGACGTCGCACAGACTGACTATACCGGCGGTTTAGTCTGTCCGCGACGCAGGCTAGCAATACGCCCACTCCTACTTGATTGGAGCACCGTAAATGAAAAGAACTATTTAACAAATGGTAAAAGGCTCAGCGTGCACTATTGAGTTATGGATGCACTTGGGAGTTTGCTAAGCACTCAAGAAGCTAGAGTCGCTCTCGGCTATCGCCTCGAGCTTAGCAATCTAACTCAACAGTGCACGCTGAGCCGTTTACCATTTGTCAAATAGAAGTTGAATGAATGTCTCTTTTCAATGAAGTTCATTTTCTAAACATCTGAAACATTGTTTTCGTATTCAGGGGTCTTCGTTTTCGTGTTCCGGGGTCTCTCTTCTCATTTTTTGGGGTCTTGGGTCTTCAATATTCCTTTTTCGGGGTCTTCGTTTTCTTCATTACCCTTTTGAATCGTGCTATATTCACCTCGTGAAGATTCCTCAGGAGCGCCCTTCGTTTCTTCAGCGCTGAGAAACAATTCCTACAATTGTACGTTGAATTGATTTCCACTTTACACTCCATGTATAACAATTCTGTTCGTACCTTAAAAAGTAAAACCTCTTCGACCATCAAAAAGATTTTATCCGTATTTTTTATCATGCACTTTGAAGTACACACGAACTCATCGTAAAATGGTGTTGTTGATGGAAAAGTGTAAACCGAAGATCTTTGTTTGAAGAAATAAAAAGAACAGGTAATCCACATTTGTTGCTTTAATGATGAAGTGATCCAGGGTAAGAACCAATCAAATCATTTTCCACACAATCCAGGAAAAAAATCACGTTGTATCGAACACGATTGTCAACGATAGATCACAGATGCTCCTACACAGGCTAGAGAGCAGGCCTCATGTTGGAGTTTGATGCTAACAGTGGAAGCCCCTCCATATTTTGCAATGCAGTTGTTAATTTGCATTTTGCAGTCATCACTTTGAAGTTCCTTTCCAAAAAACTCCTTGTATGACAACAAGTCATCTGTGTATTCTCTATTGTCCAATTATTGGACGATAGAGAAATTCTGAAAGTGATGATTCAGTAACTGAATTATCAAAAAATATTTATGCACTTTTTTCACAGATGCAGTTAAGCCTGGTTTTCACTAGCGACGCAAGCACAAGCACAAGCATAAGCAGCTTAAGGCCTGGCCAAACGCTTGCAACATTTAAACGCAACATCTTGCAAAATTGTTGCATGATGTTGCGAGATATGTTGAACAGGCTGGCCAAACGCGCGCAACATTTTCAACAACATTTGCGAACGATTGGCCAGGCCTTTATGCTAGTGAAAACGAACGTCGACATAAGCATCAAAATCAACCACGGTAACCGACATTTTGTTCAAATGCTCAGACGCAAGGAATCTGGAACGAGTGCCAGACGCAACAGATTTCCTTGTGCTTATGCTGCATTTCATTTTCTCAGGACGCAAGCGAACGCAAGCATAAGCGCACGCAGAAGGAAAAGGAAAAAATTTGATCCTTACGCTTGTGCTTCTGCTTGCGTTAACCCCGTTTTCACAGTGAAATAAGCGCTCTTATGCTTGCACTTGTGCTTGCGTCACTAGTGAAAACCAGGCTTTACTTAACCAATGTTCATTTAGTAATTTGGAAATATCACTACTCAAAAGGTACATACCATTATTAAATCCACAAACAAATCTTCCAATAATAAGTAAGGCTGGTCCTTTTGCATAATATGAAGAAAACATCATTAATGAACCAATCATGGCTGGTATGTTGTTTAACAATAGGGCTCTTTTACTGAAACAAAAAAAACAAAAAAAAGCATGGTTCAAAGATTGCAATGACAATCATTGATTGCACAATGCTTGATATGCGTAAACAAAACACAGAAAATTGTGTCAGATGATAAATCCTTGAGCAGGATTAAAGAAATGCATTAAGTGAATAAAATACATTTGCCATAATCCAACATGAACTGCTTTGAATAGCGACATAACAAGAGGCTACGGGGAGCCTACACTTTGCTCGAAGGAATTTCAGCTGATTTCCTTTAAAATTTATAATCTTCTTCAATTCCGTAGTCCGAAGTCCGAAGTCCACATTCCGTGACCGAACCATATGGTTAAGTGCGATCATAGAATAGTTGTTCACATTTAAAACTGTTGTTAAGGGCATTGACTCCAATCAAAACCAGTGAACAAAAGCTTTACAACTTCCTACCATGGTATCTAAAAATACTTTTTTAAACAATACCGGGAGACTTAGAAA
>NC_090871.1:37100892-37115892 GCF_036669935.1 Montipora foliosa | reverse complement strand
ATTTGCTCGTGTACCAAATTGTCTTACAGTTCCAGTCATTTTTTCAGATTGATAGCCTTAATTGTACTGCAGCAACTCTGCCAGCTATTTGGTCTCAGCATCATAGGCAGTACAAATCCACATTTTTTTCTCCAAAAAGGGACAAAAAGAACCCCTGTCATTTTTGTAAGGGAGCCCCCCTTGGGGCAGTTTGTTTACTTTACCACCATTGTTTAATACTATCCAGGGACTAAATCAAGAATGGAAATAGATTACAGTTTGAAAAAATATGCCAATTTTTTTTTACTTCGTACACTTACTGCATTCAACTTTAATTTATTCATCCTTGGAAATGGTAGGAATGATTAGTATTCTTTAAAGCAATTGCTAAAAATTCATTGCACCTAATGTTGAAATATTTTTTCCATATGGAAAGGTAACAGCAGTTATTTCTGTGAAAGCCTTCTCCAGAAAACTCCAACATGGAATTACGCCCCTTTCAAATGTAGCTTTGTATGCTTTTGCTCGATGACTTTGAACAATTATTACATAAATATGAAGTTATGGAGTTTTTTAAAAGTTAAATCTAATGGAAGGGGATTTAAATTATTGAAACCACTGTGTTGCAACCAGAGTCCACAAAGAGAGGTTAAATAATCTATTGCACTGGAAGTATTTAGTAGGCCAGCATGAAATTTGTTTTGGATAATAGCACTGAATCGCCTTCAACAAGTTTTCTGAACTTTGAAGATACCTAATTTTATATCCTCCTGCTGTTTTATTGCTGGAAGATAAAACCAATTCTTGATTAATTATTTTTGTTGTCACATTAACCCAGTACAATGTGTTGAAAGTGTATTATTAGCTGTAGTAATATTTTGTTACAGTAAAATTCCCCCTGCTAGTGAGCTGGATTTCTGAATCAAATTTTCAACTTGGAATACCGGTATTGTTGTTTTGGCTATTCAGAGTTAACCTAATCTATGTTTATTTCTATAATTTGGAGGGAAGCAAATGATTGGCATTTTCTTGAAATGACTACAGCAAAATATAATTGCAACTAAAAGGTTTCCTTCTAGTGTACCCAATATGAGGTGCTTATATGGCATGTTAGGTATGACATTGGTGCTAAATTCACTTTAAAATTTATCTTTGAACGACTGAAATATATTTCTAACTTTTCAGGGACGTCATGCATTTCTTTTTTTTTCCACCGTCTTAATAAATTTGCCTCCATGGACCACTTAAATGGCCATTTTAACAACTTAATTTTGAAGAAAAATGCAAAAATCTTAACATTTTCTGCTAGATGCGGGCCCCCGCGGAAACAGTGTGCAAATATTTAGTCGAAAGAGAAACCATTTGGAAATTTAGTGATATATTTTTTGCTCCACTTTTTAAAAGATAAATGCATGAATTGAAATCAAGATGGTACTCCATTAGCCGGTAAGCTCCACAATCAAATTTCCACTCAAACACTGTCACAGCAACCTGGACTCGCGTTGACCTTGAAATTGTGAAAGAAATTTCCCTCGTAGCACTGTTGGCTAAAAAGTACGGTGGCCCACAACTAAAAAGAGAATCTCGCTGGCATAAAAACGCACTATGCAGTCAAAACATTCGTCCGTTTTGCTGGCCTGAAAAAGGTCTTGCTTTATCGACGGAGATCGGATAAACACCCGATGGCAGCCATGTTTTTCGCCAGTGAACAATAAGTCAGTGGTTACCGTCTTGCGCACGCGTCCTTGAAAGGCAACCTTAGCCAATCAGCGGTTTTTGAGACCTGTCCAGCTGACCTCGATAAGGTCTATCTTGAGCCCGCTATATGGTCACGTGATACTGGTCAGCGGATACCTTGTTTTGACAGGTGTTAATTGACCATAACATTGATATGCAATATCAAAGATGTATGCTGTAATCTAGTTAGTGTCAAATGGAGTATTGCCTCCTGGATGAGCTCTAAACTTGAGCCCGTGATATGGTTACGTGTCACATTGGCATACATGAAGGGGCGGACGGACGTACGTACGTACGTACGTACGTACGGACGTTCATGACGTCATGGCTATAAAACCAAATTTTCTCGCATCGATGGGTTACCATATTTTCTTAAGTATGGTGCTCCGCGCGCGCGCGCCTTCGGCGCGCGCGGAGCTCCGCTATTAAGAATCTACTCAACGTCAAAGATACTACTTATAACCTACGAGGCCAACATCTTCTCAATGTCCCCAGGGTTAATACCACAACCTATGGCCTACATTCTTTCCGTTATTTTGCTTCTAAACTCTGGAACTCGTTACCTAACTCACTTAGAACTGCTCCTCCGACCAATGCATTTAAACTAGCTATAAATCAAATTAAATTTGATCGTGATTGTTGTCCTTTTTGTAATTTAGCTTAACTTTATATCTTATTTATTGTACATTATTGTACATTATTACATACATGTGAATATGTATTATTTTATTTATTATGTACAATAATTCTTAGTCTATTTAGTTTATTTTATATATTATTTTATTGCTTCGAAGATATTAGCATAATTGGTTGCTATCTGTAATTCGAAGTCAAATAAAGGTTCTTACTTACTTACTTTCTTACTAAGTCAAAGATGGATTAGTGTGAACTGTTGTGGAACCCATCCTTTCCAGATCTCACAACTCAACCATTCTTGTCACCAGAGCCTCGGATTGACCCAAGGCTCTGGAGAAACTCTACGTAGGAAAACATGGCAGTACTGTAGGCGATGTTTCTTGTGACGTAACCCATTGTTATTAATATGCCAACCTAAACCTAATTGGGAGGCGCGGGGGCCTGACGGTTAGCATGCTGGACTCCGGATCGAGCAGTCCGGGTTCGAGCCCTGGCCCGGTCATTGTGTTGGGTTGTGTTATTGGGCAAGATAATTTACTCTCACAGTGCTTCTCTTCACCCAGGTGTATCAATGGGTACCGGCAAATTTAATGCTGGGGGTAACCCTGCGATGGACTAGCATTCCATCCAGGGGGAAGTAGAAATACTCCTAGTTGCTTCATGCTACAGTAACCGGATATAACCCCTGGCCTGATGGGCCACTAGGCTCGAAGCAGACTTTACTAAAACCTAATTGTCTGTTGAAACAATGACTTCATTTGTTCCACGGTTGGCAAATTTGAACATAAAAAGAAATGTGACGTCAATGGTTGTAAACAAGAAATATCGCTATAGCCAAAAATTGGCTATTTGAAATTTACGGCACTTGCTCACTCCTCGAGCTAACATGAATGCACCAATTAGAGACGCTTTTCATTGTTCTTCGCAAAAACCAATAAGAAGACCCTTTGTTCCAGGGTTCCCCAGAGCTCTGTTCTCCATCTGTCAAGAGAATAGCTCTGGGGTCGAGATTGACAACTCAGCGTGCTGCACGTTTTAACTTAGTTACCTGGTCTTTGAAGAAAGTTGACCTTGTTTTATTCTCACCTCAGACCTTATTATCCTTCTAATATGTAAATATATCACACCAGAAATACACTTTATTGCAAGGACAAGACTATGTGACCAAATTACTATGAGAATAATGCATATACGTAAGTTGCAAATTTATGGCAACTTACTTCGACTTGTTTCGACTTCTTTCCTTTCCGTGTAGTGTAAATAGCTTTAAATACCCTTAAAACGGAGCACTGATGGAAAGAGGGGGGTAAAATGAGCACATCGTCGGCTTCCTGGGAGAATACCCTCTAGAGATAAGGTGTACTTAAGTCTCACACAATGAGCGTGAGTCTCGCGTATTTCGATGCCATGTCACGCTCTCACGCCAACACAGGTATTTCTCACGCATTGGCACTTTTCTCCTGGGTAACTCTGCCTTTTTAGCTTTCAGAAGTGCTCATGAATTCCGAATTCGTTTCTTCACCGGCACTGAACTTCGGCCAATGTTCAATCTGTTCGTGTGTGACCAATTTTCTTGTTTCTTTCTTTCACCCGTTAATATATGAAGTATAGGCCGATATGTTTGGTCAGGCTGACCACAATGAGCAGCGTGAAAAAAACAAAATGGCAGATTCAACGCTTCATTTAAGGCGATTTGAGAAGTGCAAATTCCGGGGAAGCATGCCCCTGGACCCCCCTAGAATTGTTTGCCGCCTCCGCCACAACAAAGAAAGAACACTTGGGCCTTTGGCGCAATCTCCAGCAAGCATCTCACTTGGAAACTTCACAGAAGAAGATTTGCAAGATACTGGTCCCATCCCTTAGACTAGATTTCAGCCGTTGGGTGAAAGTTGAAATGATCTACTCTACTACAACAGAAGTGATCATCAAGTGCTCAGACAAGCAGATTTCCAGATATGGAGTACCCCATACTCTGAGGACCGGCAATAGAGCAAACCTGGTTTCTGCAGAAATGGAAGGGCACCTTGCCAAAATGGGTATTAAGCATAGACAGAAGAACACCACTACGGCCAAGACAAAATTGAGAACTCTAAAACAACAAAACCGTTCACTGTTTAGGGCAACGAGGGCAGCCCAAGCTATTATTATTATCATCATCATCATCATCATCATCATCATCATCATCATCATCATCATCAAATGAATATATTTTACACTCAACACAAACTCAAACTACAGTCGCTGTACTCTACAATTCTCACACACACAATGCCATATGAGGTCAAGAGCACCTGTGGCTCAGTTGGTTGAGCACCGGGCTGTTAGTTCAACTCTGGCCGGATCAACACTCAGGGTCTTTAAATAACTGAGGAGAAAGTGCTGCCTTTGTGATCACATTTGCAAATGGTTAGACTCTCTAGTCTTCTCGGATAAGGATGGTAAGCCGGAGGTCCCATCTCACAACCCGTCAATGTTCACAATCCTGTGGGACGTAATGAACCCGCACACTTGTCGTAAAGAGTAGGGCATGTAGTTCCCGGTGTTGTGTGGTCTGTCTTCTGTGGTGTATCATGGTTGGGAGGGTTAATGCTAGGAGAGTTAATGCTCGGAGAGGGCCGTAAGTTAGAAAACTGAAACAGGTTATTTACGTCTCCCTCTTTAAATAAAGATATTGAATTGTATTGAATTGAAGATCCTGTCAAAAACTACTCACTAAAACTGTCAATCAAACTTCAAATGTTTATGTCACGCAATGCAAAGCGTCAATCATCACATCATCCCCCCCCCCTTTTTTTTAAAAACAGTTGAAGAGTCTAAATCTAACAGCAAATAAATTATAAACAATAGATCTCAATAATGATATGACGGGGGGACAGTTCAATGCCAAATTGGAATCCACAAGAGATGATTCAAACTTTCTTTTCCAAGTTTTCCCTAAGGACTCGGGCTCTCTTTAATAGCTTAGGTTTCAGCTTTGTGATCCTCTCTCTTTCTGAACTCTGGAATAACTCTAGATCAGCAACACAACGGAGGAGTTCCACAAACAATTTGTCCAAGTCGACACTGTTCACCAACCAATCTCTGTAACGATCAGGTGGCTTTCTCACCCGTGAAGGGCGAAGTGTTCGGTGCAGATGCCATTCAGATTCCTCAAAGCCGGATGAGGGATTAGAGGTATCGCTAAACTGGTCAGGGAGCTCTTGTTTGTTAGAAGCGTCGAGGAAACTTTCAACTCTCTCTTCAATACAATTTCCAGAAAGGGAAGACTCATCTGCTGTCTCCTGAGCGTCCTCCGCTGGACATGGGTCACTTGGTCCTCCCGCTTCGAAGGCATTCTCCTCGTCGCCAGAAGCCAAGGTTTGGCCACTTAAACATCCCCAATGGTGTCGGTGTCATTTTGAACACTGTCTGTGGGTTTTCCATGTTCACAGCTAACATTGGCTGCCATTTGTACAGCCGCAAATTGTTGAAGTGAAAACTGATGAACGTCGGGAAGGGCGGCCCATGCTTTGTACTCAGTAGGTTACTTCTGAAACACGCTCCACAATTTCATAAGGACCCTCCAATTAACGATAAAACTTGTTCGGTTTGCCAGGCTTTAGTTGGGGGCTAAACCGCGAGACTAGGTCACCAAGCTGGTACACGGTATACTTAACACCTTTGTCATGGGCATCCTTTTGACCATGCTGGGCTACTTGCAGCTTTTCCCTCACATCTTGGTGGGCCTGTACCAACTTGGTGTAAGTTGATTCACTCTCATCGACATCACCTATCACGACATCCAAAGGAATTCGCATCTCATGCCAGAACACGAGTTCAAAGGGCATATGCCCAGTCAACGAGTGAACACTGCTTTGATACGCCATCATGCAGAAGTTTAACTGCTCGTCCCAAGTATAAGGTTGTTCTTCTGCCCTTGCAGTAAGCATACAAATTAATTTTTCGACCTGTCCATTTCCTTCGGGATGGTAAGTGGTGGATCTTGTCTTATTGATTCCCAGCAGCATACACATTTCTTGGAACACTGTTGACTCAAAACTGCTCCCTTGATCTGAGTGTATACTGTCTGGAACTCCAAACCTACAGATCCAGTTCTTGACGAGAACTTTAGCACATATACTGTAGAAGCCCATTGGTTCTGCATTGCACATGCCTCAGCCCATTTTGTAAAGCTACATTGCACAGTCAGGATAAAATGGCTCCACCTCTTGGTTTGCGGTACTGGTCCCACTATGTCTATGTGCAGCCACTGCATGGGACATCCAGAGGGGATGGGCTGCAACGGTGCCTTGGGTTTCCTGCGTGGTTTGCTTTTGGTGCAAGTCAGGCAGTCATTGCAATACTCCTTGGCACTTCTGGAGAGGTTTGGATACCATGAGCGAATCTTCATTTTATGATGAGTTTTCTCACACACAAGATGACCTCCTGCCAAAGCGTCATGCCATTCTTTAAGTGCTGGCTGGATAAGACTCGCTGGCAAAACAACACGGTGTTTCTGAGGTGAACTACTCTTCTAAGAAAGAATACAAAGGACACCATCCACAACCTCCATAAGTTCACACTGAGCCCACACCGCTCTTGAAGTACTGCTTAAGGACTGTAATTCATGCATAGAATGGCTTTTTCCATTCCCTCAGGTACTGCCCCAGTACTGGCCCAAAATCTGGGTCTTTTCTTTGAGCTTGAGAGATGGCATTGGCAGACCACAGATTTCCAAGATTTACTTCCTCTCCCGCTTTGGTGTGGCCGTGTGCCAACATAGAAACCTTTGTTCGCTTTGGCCGCTAGATGGACAGATGGAAACGCCTCAGCTTTCAAGACATTGAATTTGCATCGCAATGTGACTTGCCAGGCCAATGCTTCACCTTGAAGTTGTCTTCTTGAAGTCGTTCGAGCTATCGTGCAATCTGGCCTTCTGGCTCTCGGAATGACATTAGCCATTTCAACGAGTAGTAATCAGTCCGCAATAGAAATTTGCACCCGGCCAGGTAGTAGCAAAAGTGGTCCACATATGTAACCAGGGCTAACATTTCTAGTCACATGGTACAATAGTTCCTTTCGTGCTCATTTATAGAATGGCTACCACAGGCTACTACAGTGTAACCTCTCTGTTCCATCAGACTGTACTTTAGAAAGAACTTCACCGATTTCAAGTCACTGGCCGGCATCAGTGTCCTTTACGAAGGTCCCTGCACTGGATGAGAAATCTGGATAGGTGAGAACTAGAGCACTTGTGAGCAGGTGCTTCAGCTCTTCCAACACCATCCTCCGCTCAGGGCCCCACAGGAACTTTACTCCTTTCTTGCTTAGTCTGTACAGAGGTTCAGCGATAATGGAAAAATCAGCAATGAACCTCCCGTAATAACTGGCAAGACCAAGAAAACTCTGCAATTCCACTAAATTCTCAGGAGTTGGCCACTTGTCTACAGCTATAGTTTTCTCTGGGTCAGTCTCAATGTCCTGGCTCGACACTACATGCCCCAAGAAAATTACTCGCCTCTTCAAAAACTGACATTTGGCAGGTTTCAACTTCAGGCCAGCCTTTCTAATTCTTGACGCAGGGGATGCAAATGCTCATCAAAAGTAGCAGACCACACGATAATGTCCTCAAGGTAAACCAAATAGTAAGTACACGTGAGTCCGTCTAGGGCCAGGTTCATAAGACGGACAAAGCTGGCTCCTGTATGAAAATTCTGGGCAAGACACCGGCGAGATACGGGCCATAAAAAGTCTCGCTGATGAGGGATACAGAGCGTGACGATAATCTGCCTGACAGGAGCGATACAAATTGAACAATAAATAAGCGAGAATGGAGCAGGACATTAGTACTACTCTGACATTTGGACGATATTCTGAGTGATAAACCGGCGAGATTCAGGTCATAAAAAAAACAAAAAATCATGCTAATGAACCATACAATTTTATGGCCATGTCGTTAGTTTATGGCTTATAATTTCGGGTGTTACGAAAACTAAGACCCAAGACCTAAGACCGGATCTTAGCTTTCGTAGTACGAAAACTAAGACCCTTTGTTGATAGTGGTAATTACGGGAAAGAACCTGTGAAAACTCAGAGATTTGGGCGCTGTATGTTGTCTTCTTAACAGACACAACGCCATGATAAGATTGAATGTTGCGTGACAGAAAAAAAGTGGCATTTATTGGCGCGGAAACTAAAGATAGTGTCTTTCGGATAATGAGAAACTTTCATCTGTTAACCCTTTTGTAACCCCTAAAAATGTGATACAAGAATTATTTTGTCGATACACATTTGTTATTCTGCTTCCAGTATCAAAACAAGTCCACAATGTCGCCGCAAGTCGTGCAAACAAAAAACAGTGGTACTGTCAAAGGGGTGTGGGGAGTGGCAGGGGATTTTCTAGTTTATAATTTATAATGGAACTATTAAAGTCTGCATAATTTCAATTATGACATGTTCTGTTTCTGTTTATACTGATTACGATGTTTCTTATTAATAATGCGTCAAAGTACCAGGATAGCGCGATGTACCCTCACCTCCAAACAGATGATACTTCATATACTCATTCTAATAAGCTGAGAAATAAGCTTGTGAGTGAGACAAATGCGGAGAAACTTACAGAAAATCACTTCTGTCTTACATGTAAAACTAGTCAGTCCCCTATCAGGCATCATAATAAAATTGACCATCTACGGGCATCCGTTTATTATTTGCATGACTTACGGCTAAATTGTAGACTTGTATTGAAACTGGAAGATGTGTACTGACAAAAAATGCGTGTATCACATTTTTAGTGGTTAAAACCAAGACATGGACTCTTGTTATAACCAAAGGGTTAACAGACTGAGTTTATCATTATTCGAAAGATGCTATCTTTAGCTTCCGTGCCAATAAGTAAGCGAACCATTCTCGACCGAGACCAACTACAGTAAACATGACCCTTGTCATCATTGCGTGAGACAATCATACAAGACAGAAACATCTTTCAGTTTAAGGTAACTTAAGTAAAAAGAATGTGCCAGCTTTTAGCATAGAACAAAATGTGACTGAAGTCATTCAAAGTGTCTATTATAAGGTAGGCATGTTAGTAGCCAGGTTTTGACAGAGTGATCTGTGATCAGGTAGCGAGGTGTTTGTTCCTAGTTTCTCATTTCTTTGAAATCTTCATACATTGTTTAAAATCTGTTTCATAAAAGAGGAAAGTGTTTGCGACAATATTAATTAGAGCAAATAAATGCTGTTTTGATCTGGTTGATTAGTGTCCTAAATGAGAAGAAAAAGCTCTGCATCTGTGTAGAGATTCAGATATTTGGGTGAAATGCACAGTTCAACTGAAACGCAAGCCAAAAGCGGTTACAAATATTTAATTATCGGTTAGCCAAAACTCAAGCATTGCTCTGCCCTCTTAAAGGTTTTCCATCCAGCAACAAAATATATATTTACTTATTATCCTCCGTTCTGGGCAAGCAGGATAATGCTGTCTTGAGGTAGCTAGCGTTCTTCTCCTGAACGTGCTAAGCTATTCAAACTTACCTCTCCAGATAAGGGTGGGTATCATGCTACCGGTAAATGTATCACTTGGAAAAATACCCAGCCATGTACATATTTAATAGCTCAAAATTTAGCGCAGTAAAAATGGTTTGCTTACCTTTTACCCACAGGGACGGACTACACGTACAGCAAAACAGCAAATAATACATTAGAATGAGAGCCAGAGTTAAGTTTCTGATTTGCATTTTTGAGAGGATAAATAATTGTTTTGAGAGATGACAGTTTGGTACTCCCAGATCTATTTCAATCTACTAATCTTTTCTTATCGAATAACAAGTGGGGATCACTTATGTATCAATTAACAAGTGAGCAGCCTGAGTTTCACCGATAATACAGCCTGAAAAATGTCTCGTTACAGCGGCGTAAATGAATAAACTGGGTTTTCACTTTCTCTTGCTCACTCACGCCACACTATCGAGTATCGACGATAATCAAACCAGACTTATGTCTGGCTCAGTCGAACAAGCTCGACAAAATGGTTGTCTCACTTTGTCTCGCTCAGTTCTTGCCTTAAAAGCAGCTTTATAGCCCAAATCTTGCTCAGTCAGGCCACAAATTTTCATATGGGCTGGCTCATTGGTTAATCCAAGGGGCATCACTTTCCATTGAAACTGGCCTCTGTGAGTGGAAAATGCAGTCTTTGGTCGATCTTTGGCTGCTCCTGGCATTTGCCAATAACCTGATGCGAGATCTAGGCATGAGAACTAACATGCCCCCCTAACTGCTTCCAATACATCATCCAACCTAGGCAATGGTTGTGCATTCTTTACAGTACACTGGTTTAACCTGTGATAATCTACGCACATACGAAATGTCCCATCATGCTTACAAGCAAGAACCACAGGGATACTCCATAGACTCTACCAGGGCTCAATTCTCCCATTTTTCAACATATCGTCTAACTACCGGTCAATAATTTCCCTCTGATGTGGTGGTGTATGCCTGGGAGGTTGTTTGATTGGCTGGGACTCGCCAGTGTCAAATGTGTGTTCACTCAAACTTAGGCTCGATATCCGCCGCTCACTCAAGTTCGGGTATCTTACCCGAGAAGAGAAGGCTGGACGCGAGAGCGATAAGTTGTGCCTGTGACGTGAATTCAAGTATAATTTATGCAAAGTTAATATTTGCAGGGAAATAGCATGAGACATCCCAAAACACTGATTTTAACAAAACAATTATTACATAACAATGCCTAAAACGTCTGTATGCATTTGCCACGGCAGATGATACAAGCTTGAGCTTGTGGTTAAATTATCAATGTGAGTTTGACTTCAACCAGCGAATCATCAACAAAATCTTCGGCCCCTTCAGCTCTCAGTCGACCTCATCGGCACCCACGTTTTGCCACCAATAAACTCAGCAGTAATTTCAATTGATCTTGAGGAATTTTACTTGCCCTTACATTAGCGAAGTCTGAGGAGAAAATTGCAATAGTAATGGATTTGAAAGCGGTATTTTGACCTTGGCGCCAACTGGAAAATCAGTGAAGTTTCCAAACTCAGGCGGTAGAAAACGACATGTAATCCCCTTTCTTCAGCTTCTCGAACACTTTCCGTTGTTGAAATCTTGGATGATTCCCACCTTAAAAGGACTGTAAACCTCAAACCGGCCAGGCCAAAGAATAACCTCGCAGCCAAAAAATATAATTATGCCAGACTGATTTGTGCAGGCGAGTTTCTGATTGGCGGAGATTAACAATGGCTCACCTCACACGTCCAGCCGTGATTTCGGGACTGAGCGCTGGCTTATTTCCTGAAACAGAATCAAACTGGTCTTTCCTAAATCAGAGTTATAAACTGCAAAAAATTAATATCTGAAAATTGATCCATCATTGACAGGAAACATTCTTGCTTATTTTCTGAATGTCAGACTTGTCAAACTGAATATTTGGCTTCCTGTCCACGCCCATCTCCTCTGATTCCTCTCCTCTGCTTTTGGTATCCCCAGTCTGGTTCGAACACTTTTGCTGGGAGTCCTGTGATACGTTCATATCCACCTGAATTGAAGTGGTCTCACCATTCACACTACTAAGTGGGTGGTAGAATCCAATTGCCTGACCAATTGACAGCTTGATTGGTCTGTCTGTAAAGTTAGCAACACGTACAGCAGCATCTCCATCTTTGGTAACTACAAGCAAACGACCGACACAAATCTCCTTGTTTTTTCCCACCATTTTCATTCCTTCAATTATTCCTGTGCTCCAATAATTTCTGTCGAATCCATTCTCCAGCCGTCCTCCAATAATTCGCTCAGTCCCCGGTTTGATCTCTGTGTCAGACTGCAAAACCACCCTACACCCAACTAGTCTAACTTTCTTATAACGGATAGGAACTTCAGTTGAACCAGCTATGAATGTTCCCGTATCATAGCAAATTTTGCACTTGTACAAGTGGAAAAAGTCTGTACCAAGCAGACAGTCACGTGATAATCCACGTGCAACAACCACTGTCCAAAGGGTATCAAATTCTGCTATGCGAAGCCTCACCTCTGCTTGACCTTGAACATCAATTTGGTTGCCAATCCAGCTGTTAGAGTTGCAGCCACAGGTAAAAGACTTGAATATCGTCCACACTTCCTCCACAATTCCTCACTCAACACACTCACTGTTGCACCTGTAGTCTTAGCGTGTTTTCCCAGAATCGAATCTCTCAGTAAGTTTCACGGTGAAATCATCAAACAATAGCGTGCCTGGAAGTCGTAACATCTCCACAGCCCTGAAAGCAGGTTGATCGAGCAAGTTAAGTAAATATGCCTGCCATTCAGAGTTTTTCAGTCAATCCAGGTTGGCATATTGTATAAACTGTGCAAGCCATGTTTTGAAATTCTGCCCGACCCAAAACACTTGTGACGGCCAATTTTCCTTGCTGCCAGAGTTTCGCTAAATGGGATCCCAGGCTTTGCCTCAAGGCCTCAGCTAAAGAGCTAACAAGTCGTTCAGTGCTGTCTTCTTTCCATAAGTCGCTTTCATGGTTCGTCAATTCCACTTTTAATCCACCTTCAGCACCTTTGCTTTCCGTCTTCTTCTCATTGCCCACGATTTAATTTGCCGTTTACGCCGAAATTTATCTTTGTTTGGACTTTGGTAAGCTTTCAATATATTTTACTCTCAACACAAACTCAAACTACCCTACAATTCTCGTGCACACAACGCCGCACAATGTCAAGATTCCGTCAAAAACTACTCACTAAAGCTGTCAATCAAACTTCACATGTTTGTCACGCAACGCAAAGGGTCACTCATCACATTTTTATTATTATTATTATTATTATTATTATTATTATTGACTTGTAAGACGCATGTATCTATATACATAATAATTATTATTCAAGTGCCCTGTTTACAAACTCGTAGTAATGAAACAACACTATTAATGCAATACAATTAAATAAAATAAAAATTATATAAATACATCCAGTTGTATATTATTATGTACAAAAACTGCTATGACTATTACTCAGTAAAAACTCTAGTGAATAAATGGGTCTTAAGTTCGTAAATGACTCCATACAGCGCTCAACATTCCTAATTACTGATGGTAACAAATTCCATAGGGCGGGCGCGGCTGAAGAAAATGCACGATCCCCTAAGGTTCTCTTCAATTTAAATTTAGGAAGGCTTAGCAATGTACCATTATAGTTCCTTCTAAGATTGTAAATAGAAGGGCGGCAAAACAGAGATAAGCTCACTAAGGTACAGTGCTGCTAGCCCCTGCACACTGGTAAACAATGTACGTTGTAACTCCCATAATAACGAAGTAATATGACAGAATTGAGGTGCACATAAACCTAAGCGAGCAGAAGAATATATTTGGCCACCGCTCTAAAAATATGTCAGTTGGCAGGTATAAATACAGTTGCAAAATAATATCAAATTTAGTGCCTCTAAAACAACTTAGTATGCTGTCACCTACATGTACCTGTATGATGTAAATTCCGGAAAATCTGGATGGATAACCATACATTGTACTGCATATATAGACAAAGAAAATCCAATTCAGTACACTGTGACTGACACACAGTGGTGTGGTCATTGAAGATTGACCCTTATGTGGAATGTCTATGAGTCCCCTGGCAGCTAACAATGCTTGTAATACCTTGAGCACTTACCTGCCTAGAGAATTAGCCACTAATTGACCGATAGGAACACCAAACATTCCCCCAACAGCAAATATAGCCACTGCAGTGGACCACATCAGATCACTAAGACTTGAATGCTTTCTAAAATAGTTTTTGATATTCTGTTGGTAAAAAAACAAGCAAGTGTTTGCAAGCAAATTCATCAATTATTAATGTTTGGGAGAGCTCTAATTTTCTAAATTACAAAATAATAAATTACTTTTTTTGTAGCTAAGGGAATTTTACACATTCAATACCTTAAGATGAATGTGTTTAATTTTTAATGGTACTTGTGATCATGTCTCCCTATTCTCCTACAAGGGTTTACAATATTTCTGGGTGTCTCAAAAACTAAGACCTAAGCCCCCTGCCAAATCTCAAAAACAAAGAACAAAGACCCCTGCCAGATCTCAAAAATTTTCTCAACCTGTGAGACAATTGTTATGTATGAGTTTGTATTGATTTAAAGATCAATCATAAAGTTGATCTCTTCCCTAAGAGGTCCGCTTGCAGAAAGGACAAAAGTTCTTATATGTTTACATACTGTACAACAGTCACAGTATATTTTTTCATCCCTTGTGAAAATGCTCAAAACAACAATGATTGTTACCCTCAAAATTGAGTGATCGGCAGCATTGTTGATTTCAAATACCATTCACCAATCCTAGAGTGTGATGCCCATTTTATCTCAGAGTTTTGAATACAACTCTTATCCTGCACTGTGTGATATCCAAAAGTCCTGCCATGGAGCATTTCATGCAAGCTAATGTTTAATTTTGTTATTTGAGCCTTGGTCCGGTTGTGATTTCCTTGAAGATCTATTTCAACATCACAAAGTACTCAGCTCCATCATCTGCAACAATCTTTAAGTCTCAGATCTGAGATTTTGCGGGGGTGTACAGTTGGCTCACGGGGTTGACATTGATTCCTGAATGGTGATCAATGTTGAGCCCTGTTGGGAAGGGTTGGTTTCTGGATGGGTGACCATCTAGGAATAGACCC
>NC_090871.1:37075892-37080892 GCF_036669935.1 Montipora foliosa | reverse complement strand
GTAGCGTTTCCATACTTTAGGTTGTACTTCAGACGTGTTAATGGCCATTTCTTCGATCGCTTCCATGCACAAGTTCGCCACCACAGGGCTGACGGGGCTACCCATCGCGCAACCATGGATCTGTTTGTATATCTTATCATCATAAATAAAGTAATTGTTAGATAAGATAAATTTCAACAGAGAAATGATTTCATTACTGTCTAAGCTCGTGCGTGAAGGAAGTGAGTTGTCCTTGAGTAGTTTGTTGCTTATGTAATCACAGGCTTTGTCTACAGGAATAGCTGTAAATAGTGATACCACGTCGAAGGATAGCATAACTTCGTCATCCTGGATGTCAACGTTAGAGATTTCTTCAGCAAACTTGGCAGAGTTAGGAACAGAGAAACCATTACTGTTTTGTAAAGGTGACAAGATGTCGGTAAGAAACTTGGAAGTATTGTAGAGAGCTGAGCCAATGGATGAAACAATGGGTCTAACAGGGTTTCCTTGTTTGTGGTGTTTGATTGATCCACGAATGGCTGGTGGTATGGCATCAGTGGAGTGGAGTTTGCGGTAAGTGGAATCACTGATCTTATAATGATTCTTCAGGACGAGAAGCCTTTTGTTGAGTTCACGTTCAATCCTCTTGAAGGGGGATTTGAGGACTAGTTCATAGGTGGTACGATCACTAAGTAGAGAGTCCATTTTACTGTCGTAATCACTTTTATCCAGGACAACAAAACAGTTTCCTTTATCAGCTTTCATTAAAATCCTGGTCTCTACTTAGTGATCGTACCACCTATGAACTAGTCCTCAAATCCCCCTTCAAGAGGATTGAACGTGAACTCAACAAAAGGCTTCTCGTCCTGAAGAATCATTATAAGATCAGTGATTCCACTTACCGCAAACTCCACTCCACTGATGCCATACCACCAGCCATTCGTGGATCAATCAAACACCACAAACAAGGAAACCCTGTTAGACCCATTGTTTCATCCATTGGCTCAGCTCTCTACAATACTTCCAAGTTTCTTACCGACATCTTGTCACCTTTACAAAACAGTAATGGTTTCTCTGTTCCTAACTCTGCCAAGTTTGCTGAAGAAATCTCTAACGTTGACATCCAGGATGACGAAGTTATGCTATCCTTCGACGTGGTATCACTATTTACAGCTATTCCTGTAGACAAAGCCTGTGATTACATAAGCAACAAACTACTCAAGGACAACTCACTTCCTTCACGCACGAGCTTAGACAGTAATGAAATCATTTCTCTGTTGAAATTTATCTTATCTAACAATTACTTTATTTATGATGATAAGATATACAAACAGATCCATGGTTGCGCGATGGGTAGCCCCGTCAGCCCTGTGGTGGCGAACTTGTGCATGGAAGCGATCGAAGAAATGGCCATTAACACGTCTGAAGTACAACCTAAAGTATGGAAACGCTACGTGGATGATAGCTTCTGCATCATCAAAAGAGATGCTGTTAATTCTTTTCATACTACACTTAATTCCATCGATCCACACATCTTATTCACTATTGAAGAGGAATCTGACCAACAGATCGCCTTCTTGGATACTTTGGTTTCTCGCAAGGATAACACGATCACTATTGATGTTTACCGCAAAGCAACTCACACGGACAGATATTTAGACTTTTCTTCTCACCACGACAAACGCCACAAGATCAGCACAGCTGAGACCCTCCTACACCGCGCAATTAAACTCCCAAGTACACCGCAAGGGAAAAATACCGAAATCAATCACGTCTTTGATGCTCTACGAGCCAACAACTATCCCTCCTTTGTTATTTCCAATATCTTAAAGCAGAAATTTTCCAAACCAACCACACATGCCATCCCTTCACCTGAAGAATTGGTTGACATGTTTTTTAAATGGTTTACGCCTCAAGAGAACCCTAACGGTTTTGCTGTCCTTCCTTTTATCAATGGTGTTACGCAACCTCTAACAAGAATTCTTCGAAGACACGATATCCGAGTTGTAAATAAGCCCCTCAAGACTTTACAACAAGAATTCCTTTCTCCTAAATTCAGACCAGCTATTGAACACCAACCCAACGTGGTTTATAAAATACCCTGTGCCGATTGTGATTGGTGTTATATAGGTGAAACTGGCCGTTGCTTTGAAACCCGCAAGAAAGAACACGTTAGGAATGTAAAAACATGTGCTAATGGGTCAAACATTGCGAAACATGCGTGGTCTTTCGGTCATCGCATTGATTTCAACCATTCTCGAGTTATAGACAAAGGCTCTTTTCGTGTTAGGAAAACTCTAGAGGCCTGGCACACCTCTTCTACCAAGCATGCTGACAATAACTTTAAGCCGATTCCTAATCAGTATAAAATTCTTTTTAAACAATAGCCACCATTTTTCATACCTTTACTCTGTTCTTTTTATCATTTTTATCTCGCCTTTTCTGTATATATTTCACTAATTCACATTCAACGTTTTATCCGTGGAAGGCTGTAGATCGACAGCCGAAAGCTTATATTCTTTTTGAAAATTTTTAGCCAGAGAACGTTTTTTATTGTATTTTAATCCTGTTATTCTCTCAATCAGAACTTAGGGTGCGTACCTTTCGGATGATCAATGGACTCACCCCAGCGTACCTCCAGAATTTATTCAGTACGCAATACAATTTACGAAACTTAGAGGCTAAACTTGAGCCTTTGCCACGCTCAAATTGTGGCAAGCGTGCATTTTGTTATAGCGGCGCACTGTTATGGAATAGTTTGCCCATCAGTTTGCGAAAATCAGACTCCCTAGGATACTTTAAAAGCGAAATTGACAGGCTATATAGTAAGTGCCGGTCGGGCTCCCACACGGCAATCTTGTACAACAGTGTAGTATGTATGTATGGATGGATGCATGCATGCATGGATGCATGCATGGATGCATGCATGGATGGATGCATGCATGGATGCATGCATGGATGTATGTCAGGAGCCCATCTGGAGCGTGCAACTTCCATACAGCGACCATCATTTAACCTAAGAGGGCAAGGGCGTAGCTAGGGGGGTCCTGGGGTGCCCGTGACCCCCCCCCCCCCTCTTTGTAAGCCTTTTTTTTACGAAAACAACCTACAATATTCAGGTTGCGAAAACGCGAGTACCCTCTGTTTGACACCGTGTGACCCCCCCCCCCCCCCCTTTGAAAAATCCTGGCTACGCCCATGGAGGAAACCATTACCTTTGCTTATGGAACAAGGTTTTCAAGTTCCCGTCATAGCTGAACTCCTTAGAGTATCCACACGCACCTTCAAGAGAAGGATGACAAAATACAGTCTCTAGTTCAAGGTCAGATCGTTCCAGCATAGTCAATTCTTTCAAACAAAAGAGTCAGATCGTTCCACTTAAAAAAAGATAAGAAAATACTCTTATCCAATGAAAATGTAAAAAAGTTCCTGTGCGATGCATGTCTAGTTGACAGAACGAGTTAACAACACAAAGCTCCATCGTCGCGCTGACTGTATTGACCGGTATTCGAACTTTCGATATACAAGTATTCTGGCAAAATTCTTTTCTTTTCTTTTCCTTCGGAAAGGAAACGTTATTTAAACTTTCCGCAGCAGTTGATAAGTTGTTCATAAACTCACGAAGGAAGTTCAAGTTCGCCCTTTTGAATTAAGTCTACCCACGTAATTCATGATCAGCTTGTTATATCCAGCGGTTAGGGACATTCACAAAATTAAGACTGCGAATACTATGAAACGTAACCCAAAAAAATGTAAAGAAATGGTGGTTAACTTAATGAAAAACCCAAACATCGTAATGAGACCGTTATGTGCGGACAACTGTCAAATTGAGTGGGTTTCCTCGTATAAACTATTAGGTGTAGTTATCAGCGAAGAGCTAAAATGGAATCATCACATAGATTACCTTGTTACCAAGGCATCTAAGAGACTCTATGCCTTACGACTTCTGAAAAGAGCGGTGCGAACACATCAGACTTATTGTCTAAAGAAATAGCCGAGTTCTGAGATTTCCCTGTAATGAGCGAATGTGAGAATGATATAAACACATGAGAAATTAAATGATGGTAGAACCAACTGGGAACTCGGAAAAATCCGAGCCCCAGATGGGATTCGAACCCACGACCCTCCGTGATCTAGTCGGATGCTCCAACCACTGAGCTACTGGAGACTCTATGTAGCTCAGTGGTTAGAGCATCCGACTAGATCACGGAGGGTCGTGGGTTCGAATCCCATCTGGGGCTCGGATTTTTCCGAGTTCCCAGTTGGTACTACCATCATTTCATTTCTAATGACCGAATGGACGAGGTTAATAAGTTTTTTATTATATGGCCTTTTTTTTGGCTCAGTTTTGGCCTGTCTTTCGTCCTTTGGATAATAAAACTCGCTCTCGCTGCGGCTCTCTTCGTCGTTCATACTAAAGAAGTATTTGTGGGCTGGTTTTTCTTTCAGTTATTGAAAATATAGTTGTACTTTGTCCATATTTTTTGTTGTTTTAGCCCACGCACTCGTAGCTTTTAGTCTCAACTCAAAAGAGCCGTCGAGCCGAGAAAAATTTACATTATGCCCGGTCATTACAAGAAAATCTCGCCCGCTCAGAAACCAATCAGAGCACGCGTACTATTGTAGCCATATAATAAACGATTGTTATTCATTAAACTATTAAGACTTGTTATCTGGTTATTTATAAGCGGAATGATTTGACTTTTTGTGGAATGAAGTCACTCTGTAACGATCTGACTTCGAATGATACTATCGGATACCCACACGCAAGCGAGTTGTAGCCTCCCCAAAAAGTCGAACAATTTCGTCAAGTTCCTAAAGTCCGCTATCTATGTTCACTAGTGTTCGAGCCACATAATCTAGTCTTAGAACTACTCAATCAATTTCGAAGGGAACGTACTGTTAATGTCTCCTTGTACAAGAACCATACGCAATAAGACAACTTCGTATAATAAACGATTGTTATTCATTAAACTATTAAGACTTGTTATCTGGTTATTTATAAGCGGAATGATTTGACT
>NC_090871.1:37035892-37060892 GCF_036669935.1 Montipora foliosa | reverse complement strand
GTTTAAAACACTGACAATTTGGCTAAAAAAATCAGCCAATCGCAAGCTGGACATGAGTCACCCATTAACCCATTCCACCACAGTGGTTGTCACAACCATGAAAACTGAAACTATTGATCATCTCTGTATTTGTTCTTCAAAGTCCACAAGCAAATAAAGAGTGCAATACCAAGCTAGCTTCCAGTAATTATGCCTAAAACCGGCTTGGCCTGATTTTGTGGCCAATGCACATAGCTCAGCATTTATTATTGACCCTTTCTAAAGTTACTGGCTATCTGCTTTCATAGTGGAAATTGTCCAGAAGTAAGTAAGAGGCAGACAGACATGTTCTTTGATAAGTACAAGTGTAAAGATTAGAAATGCACATCACCAAGTATTCATTATTATTTTTATGAAAATAACTTTTGTAAATGAGCAAGAGCTGGAGTAGAGTGTATCACTAGTATTGTTCAGTGAGAAACCAAACTTACATTTTAGCCTACAAGCGTATTCACTAACATTACAACATTAAGGACGGTGCCTACTATTGTTATTTCGCATACGTTCTGCGTATCTCCAGATACTCAGATTTCCTATCGCCGATGCTTACTAATACAGGGATATTTTTGCGCGGTTTAAAACTATCCGGAGACAGTAGATCTTAGTAAGTACTCTTGGTATCCAAAAAGAAAATTGGGGGTAACCATGCATTTTTCAGAGATAATTAGGTTTCAATTTGAGAAAGAACGCCATACATTGCTTTGTATTTTAAAGCTTTTTACAAATATTATTCATGAATTATCTTTGAAAAATGCGTGGTTACCGCCAATTTTCTTTTTAGATTTCAATAACACTTGTTAAGATCTATATTTCCTGCATAATCACACACTGGGGCAAAAATATCCTTAATTAGTAGGCACCGTCCTTAACATCTTCAAGTTGCCATTTTTACATCTTTTGTAAACGTACCATCGCGTAATTAATTTTAATATGTGGAATCTTTGTTGTGGGAGAATTAAAGTACAAACAAATTAAAATAAAATTTGCTGAGAAATAAACAGTGATTCCCTCACTGACGTCCTAATTTCCTTCAAAAGGAGCATCTCATCAGTGCACAGTGTCATGAAAATAGTTGTGTTCAAATACAGTATTGGTTCGGGAAATGTGAGGAAAATACCGGTAAGCTATCAGTACGTTTCACCTCATTGGCAATCAAGTCATTGTGGGAAGAGACCTTCCTAAATTTCTATTAAATGTGGATCAGGAAGCAAGCAACACACCATGTCAATAAACAGAACATTTGTGTATGGTTACAGTGTATCTTCTTGAATTCTTGGCTATTATGCTAGCACTTACCCTAAGCTTGGACCATGTGGTGCTTTTGTATAACTGGAGTTTGTTAGTTTATCCAGTTTACACAATTGAAGCCAGGGCAAGACTCTGTGCCACTAGGCCACTTCTATTGCACTGGGAGATGTATGGGGGTGGGGACAGTGAATACAAAATTTATGAAATGATTTCAAATTAAAGTGTCTCTGAAGTACAAATATACCAAGTCTTGCATTGCTGTTGCTTGTACAATTTTTTTGTAATGTAACGCCTAAACCTTGTTTGCATTGTTTCATGGTTTTTTCTTAGAAACTGTACTGTTACAAAATCCACCACTGAGGGTTATAATTAAAGGCCCCTTGAGTTTGCAGAGTGGCATGTAGCATCCTGACTAAATTGCAAAATTATGCAGGTCCAGAGAAAATGGATTGAATAACAATGAAAAATCTTCAGGTTTAAGTGTCACCACACTGAACCATTCTCAAACAGAGTGTTTAAGGCAATGTTACCCTTTGAAGACTGCAGTTCGGGTAGTCGAAAGCTTGTAGTTTTTAATCATTTTAGCCAGAGATCGTTTTTTTTTTTAATTTCAACTAAGTAAATATTAGGGACCTTTAGATTCTAATAACAGGACGAGAACGAGTACAAGTACGAGATTTGACTGCCTGTTTTTAGCAAAAATTCTTAGAAGATTTGTAACACTGATGATTAATCTTACTCTTTGCTAGCAGCATAGGGTCATCAGTTATTGTTACTGCTGGTAACTGAGACTTTTCCTGGTGGAAAAATGCCAAAACTACTACTGTGTTGGTGACAGTATCACGTTTTTCCTGAAAAAATTATGCTGGTTTGCGTGTACTCACTGTTGTTCTGTGAGAAAATCTTGTACTCGTACTCCTTATCGTCCTAGAATCTAAAGCTCTCTATCATCTTTCTAATTCATTCTGCATACAGAAAATCATGCAACATGCCATTCCATATTCACAAGCTGCCTGTTACACTCACAGCAAGATATACCAGAGGGAAAAGCAAACAACAAGAACAGTAACACTTTTTGATAAAAATTATTTACTTGTGTTTCAAAAGAAAGTTCTTTCCAGACATAAAAATGATTTTTAATCTAAATGCACCATTACAAGCAAACTTGACTGCTATGGCTGCAAGCATTGAGCATTAAAAAGAATTAACCTACATTTTAAAATCAACCAGAACACAATAATAATTATAACATTAAATTTTTTCAGCATTAGCACAGTGAAATAAATACCTACATATATGTAGCAGGATATAACAGGGTAATAAATCAAACCCCTAGTTATCCTTTATCATGGTTTGTTCTTATCTATACTGACTTGTCCTTGGAAAATCTGTGCTCCAGCCACTCAACTTTGTAAGGTGGACTAGTATTAAATGGTTTTTAATATCAGTCACTGAAAGATCTAACCAACACCCATAATTTAAGAAAGAGCTCCATTTCAAAAACCTTGAACAAGATTTACATGAATCCAATACCAAGGAGACTTTCTTTCCACAACAAGTGACATGTGACATAAAACCAAGAACTACCCACTGAAATGACAGGGAACCTGCCCTTGAATTGAATTTTTTTTTAGTTTATAACTTTTTGTTCCAGATGAATTTCTGTCAATGAATCTAGTTTTTCCTTGATTTGAGCCATTCCTCAATCTGCTGCTTGAGTTCTGTGGCTAAAAAAAAAAAATGACCATAAATGCTACCAGCCAAAATATATACAGGATGATTTTTAACATCCAAGATGATGTGTGCAGAAATGTTAAAGGTAATTATTGTCATGGTGTTAACATAACTGATACAAAACCTCAAAATTAATCTTTATTTTAAACACTCTCCTTAAAAGAAGAGAAAGACAGTTTGGTACATGTATATCAACTTCTCACCTGGCTGCAGCATATCAGTGGTCAATGGTTGTCTGGTAAAAGGATCTGTATCCGAGTTTAACAAATGCCGTGTGATGACTGGGCGGTCCATGATTTTGCCACTGGTTGGTAGGATTACAGGCTCCTGCATGAGCGTCATCATCAATGGATCTGCCAAAAAAGGGTACAGTTACAACCGATCAGGTCTACAAAAATGTGAACAGAGAATACTCAAGACCCAAAAAAGAAACATTGGTTTAAATACCTTTGAAATCATCAGGTGCGTCATCATAATCTTCTTCCATGGCAGCATGTTCTGCCAGTTTCCTCTCCACTTTGGTTGCAAATTCTTTAAAAAGATAAATCTCTGCCTGTATGGACAAAACAAAACAAATGCTTCAGACTGGACCAAGACTGTATCATCTAAGATGCATAAAAAATGTGAAAGTTTCAGAAGTATTTGCCACATCACCCAAGGCACATATAATAATAATAATAATAATGATGATGATTATAATTAACAATTATTCCTCGAGCCCGAATGAGCTCTGAGTCAATAGCCCATGAGGTCGAAGGGCGAGAGAAATATTATTGTTTTAGTAAAATCCAACTAGTTGGTCAAAAAAATATCGAGACAAAACATCTTTCGCTAGTTAAAGCTAGACTTTAATTGTTGTTTTGGTTTTCAAAGCCGGCGCCACCACTAGTTGGATTTTTCTAATACATTAATTATAGAGTGCTTAAACTGTAAGTCAATATTCAAAAGCGCTTTACAATCAAATAATTATATATCAAATATAAACTAAGAGTTCACAAATTAAAAGCCTTTTTAAAAAGAAAAGTCTTCAGTCTTTTTCTAAAAATAGAAACAGTGCTACTAGATCTAATAGTCAGCGGTAATGAGTTCCATAGAACTGGTGCAGCATGGGTGAAGGCGCAATCCCCAAATGTGGAGCATTGGACTCTGGGAACTGACAAAAGAAACTGAGGACGAGCGAAGAGAATAGGTGGATTCAATTTCATAGACAGAAGATCGTTAATATGATCTGGAGTTTGATTATGTGAGGACTTGTAGACAATTAGAAGCAGTTTGAACTGGACTCTGAACTCTATAGAGAGCCAGTGTAGGTCAACCAAAGCAGGCGTAATGTGGTCAAACTTTGACAATTGAAGAATAACTCTAGCTGATAGGTAAGCCAAAGAGAAGTGTGTTGCAGTAGTCAAGGTGAGAGGATACAAATGCATGGGTCAATGTCTTTGTTGTGTGAATATTTAGTAATTTCCTAATCTGTCTTATTTTGTGCAGACCGTGAAAAGCTTTACTACAGGTCTTGCCTACATGTACATTCACATGCATTGGAGCATCAAACCACGATCCAAGATTTCAATCAGATTTGAGTAGTAGCAGAAACCCATAAGGGTTGAAATGTGTAACGGCCCCTTGTGTGCTGGGAAACAAGCTTCTGAATATTCAATTTGCTAAGTACCATATTTGGAACAACAAGAGCGAGGGGTTTCCAAATATGGTACTTTGCACTGAAACATTCAACCAATCAGTTTGCACTGAATATTCGGAAGCTGTGAACGCGCGTTACACGTTTCATCCCTTATGGGTTTCTGGTAGTAGTTAACACATGCAGATTTAAGGTGTGCTGAGTACACGATTGCACACGGTCCCTGTGATAATTACTCCAGTCACTAGGGAGATTAGTTGTGACAGCTTTCTTCCCAAGGCGAGGGCATTTGCACTTTAGTTTTTTTAATTTCATCATTAAATCAGGGGACCTTTGGACGGTCAATCAAAGTTATGCTTTCAAGCGGGCCGTGTTTGTTAAGAATTTCAGCAAGCGTCGAATTGTAGCAGTCAGAGAGTGTGTTTACATTATTCCAGACATCAAATAAGATAAACAAGGCTGTGATGCAGTGACATAAAGAGAATCCTGTAAGTCAAGAAGGTGTTTATGGCATTCAGAGGCACGCCTGGTTTAAAGTGAAGAGAGGAATTTTAGTAAACAACAAAAAAATGGTTGGTAGACTTGCCGCCAATTCTTGATCTAGAAATGTACCAAAGTTCATATTTTGTTCCAATCCAAATTCTTTTTTGCAGGTTTTTTTTAATGCCATGGGTATTAAGTTACTGGTAAAAAGCTTAACCCTTTGACACCCAAACCAGCCAGACTTAGTATCTTACTCTGTCTAATGCCAGACGATTTTACTCGTCAATGGGGAACCCCTGGGAGTCAATGGGTTTTAATACAGCAGAACTGAAAGAACCAAATAAAATCATGTGCATTCCTACAGCTGAGACTCTAGAGTTCTTCCAAAACCATGTCCAAAAAATAATATTTTAAATATACTCAAGGTATGTTTATTATCAGAACCACTCACCTCAGTTTTGAGCAGCGTTTTATGAAGGTGCTTTGTGGCATCATCAAACAATTCTTTTTTGTATGACCTCTGAAACAGGAAAATGAAACAGCAATGCATGAACACCTCAACTCTGTTTCCTATTTATAAAATAATTAATGAAGATGCTTTAGTTGCCACTCACTTGGTCTCCAGCGACAGCCTGAGCAAACTCATCAGAATCAAGATTCACATAAATTTGTGTCAATCTATCAAGCAAGGTTTTTGGTTCAAATCCATATTTTTCAGGATTTTTAACCTGCAAGGGAAAAAACAAAAATGCCCTTGGCATTAGTACCTGTAGGTAGAAATGATTCCTTTCATTGGTCTCTGATTGATTTCAGAGGTCTCCCTACTGTATTTGACCAATTCCCTGTACTGTAGCAACCCAAACATTATAATAATTACTAAAGCATATAGCCATGGCTTTAAAGCAAAAGAGCTTAGCATACTGCAGCCCATTTCTTCACCTCCCACAATAGCTGCTCTCATAACAGTCCTACCCGGTCCAAGAATCCACTGGCAAATGTGGTAAATGTACAGTGTATATAGCCCATTAAATTGCATATTGAACGCAAAATTTATCCTTGATAAATAGTTTTTCAGTTGTGATACTTATACCCATCACTTAAAGTGCTACTATGATCATTTTTTCCCTTCAGATTTTGAAAGTTTGCATCAGCGTTCTTCCAAACCTGTGTCCAAAAAATAATATAATTTTAAATAATTTTATACTCAAGGTATAGTTATTATCAGTACCACTCACAGCAGTTTTGGGCAGCCTTTTGTGAAGCTGCTTTATGGTGTAACACCTGACTGGCAAAATTTTGAGCTTTCAATTTTATCCAAAGGCTGTTTAATTAATTTGAGTTTAAGTTTAGGATTTCATGGTCCAGCATTACTCATGTTCAAAACTGGCCAATTGGACCTCAGAGGGTTGGATCTACGAAGAGTAATGCCATTTTACTCACTTGCTTAAAATTTCAGTGTGTGAATGCAGCTTATTATATATGAAAAACACAAGATTAAAAGTCTGAAAGCCCAAAAGCTGCATATTAATTCGATCAGCAGCATACACAGGAATTGCATTCTTAAAATAGTGAGTCTTTGACGTCATTTTCTCCTTGATCCGGCTCTCTCAAGATTTTAAAGTTAGTAATGGTGGGCTACTAAATAAGGAAATTCCAGTTAAAATAGTCAGGTGTCTTTGAAATCAAGGATCAAAACTAGGGTCACATTACAGTTAACACACTAGTTTTGAAATCCAAAGGAAAAGAAGAACTGATTTTTTGGTCCTAGTGGCACTTTGAAACATGTTGCTTTTAGTGCTGATTACCTTTAGATTTCTGCACTTTGGTCCACAAAGTTGCCGTAGGTTAAAGTTCAGCATTGCAGCTAGGCGATCAATCAGTTCCTACAATGTCAAATTCATGACCACACAAAATAATAATGAAATCAATGTCAGATTGATTCTCTGAATGATAGGCAGTTCATTATTGCTTGTGCAGAAGAAGACTGTGTGGGCATGAGGCTAAAAGAACTCAACACTTCACAAGACCAAAGAGCTTTCCCAGTCAAAAGTTGGGAGAAAATTCATTCAACTGAAATGTTATAAATTTTAAATTGTCCCTCCTTGGTAAAGAATCAAGGTCATGTCTCTTATGGGCACATTTTTCCTGAGAAGTCAGCAAATGTACATGTATAGCATAAATTATTCATCCCTTGCACTACAAGTTGGATGATACTTCTCAGATGAAGGTGGTTTATTGTATGCAGACCATGTTTCATGTTATAGTAAGGGGGATTGACTATTCATCCAGTTACTACTTGAGCTGAGTTTGAGCTGAGTTTGTGTTAAGTTTGAGTTAAAGTGGTACTATGACGAAAATCGCATCTTTCCTATCTAAGCCATTTTGAAACATAAACAAGTAGTCTGCATGAGAAGAAAAATGCTGTTTCCTTTTTTCAAATATCTCTTTTCGTTCCAGGGATATTCGACTTTGTATGACGTCATACACTCAACCAAATTTTGTTCAAATATGATGAAAAGAGATATCTCAGCCAATTTGTATCAGAAATTTTTGATTTTTTGCAGTAAGATTCTACAAAATGTTCTCCATAATATGACCTTAACAGTTCTGTTACAATGACATTATACTGGGTTCCAGACCTCCCCCATATTGTGAGCTTTTCTGGCCACCTTTGGCGTTCCATTTTGATATTTGCTAACAGCACCTCATATGCCACCCTGCAAGCAGAGCCTCCTTTTGTCTTTTTCTTTACTGAGGAGGAGAAAAGGAGGCTCTGCCCGAATCGCGTCAACTCTTTGAAGCCGCCGCAGCCCGAACTTCTGGACTAGTCAATCTTGTTTATTCTCGTCAAACCGGTTTTTCCAGTGCGAGCGTACATTTAGTGACAAAACCGATGGTTATAATTGAGCCCGCTGGTATGAAAAACAAAGATGGCCGCGAGATCTGGCATATTAGGCTTCGGTTCGAGACTGTATCCTGGCAACATGCAGCGCATATTCAATAAAGATCTTACTCGATTCATGCAGAGCCTTTCTCGAGAACGCCAAAATCGAGCAAGCAAAATAAAGGCTCTGCTAGCAGGGTGCTCATATGCATGATCCAGCAAGCATATAAATATGTTAGCATGACTATGTGGCCTTGTTTAACATTTTTCAAGCTGAAAATCACTAACATATTGAAATCAAGTGGGTGGGGACTGGAAAAAAGTGAGTTGCCATGGGAACATAATTTTTTATAGCCATCGGTGTGTTTCCTGTAGAACTATTAGACTACCCAGTTTCAATGGTCTGCGCTGTAAATTGGCCAAGGTAGCTCTATTTATATACTCAATATACTATAGGGTTGAGTGTATGACGTCATTAGTCATCTCATTTGCATATTTTACCCATTTTTCAAACTTAAATATCTCCGGAACTAATGAAGATATTTGAAACGGTAAATGGCGTTTTTGTTCTTTCATGGAATTCTATGTAATACACTCAAAAAATCAAGGGGTAAAAATTTGATAAAAGTACCACTTTAAGATTGAGTTACAGTTTTTGGAGTTTTTTTGCACTTAATAGTAGTAAAATAATATTCAAATCAAATCAAATCAAGTCAAATCAGATTCGTTTATTTCTGACGCTCGCAGTTTAAAGACTGGATTACAGGCAGGGTCAGCAACTAATACATTAATTAGTACAAAGTCAAGATATTAAATATTACAATAATTATAAATACTGTGGGAGGTTATTAGCATACCTACAAGTAACGAATAATTGACTAAAACGTCCGGTGTTACATGGCTTAACTACTCTGGTGGTATTCCTTCTGAGATAATTATACTTAGTATCCCCTTTCTCTACTCTGCTTGATAACAGGTGAAAAAGGGGGTTGGGAGGTGCAATTTTAAAAACAAATCTCTTACAAGCGGCGTCCCTTCAATCGCGTAGAAAGGTCAAGCCCGATATGGATAGGGCTTGTTGATAAGATGTGCTTGGTGCTATGATTTCCAGCGCACATTTCTGGATGCTTTCCTGAGCATTAGATTAATATTGGGGAAGGTTAGAGAACATCACACAGGTGTACTCAAGAAAGGATAGGATAAGTGAACAATACACAGCAGTGAGATTCTGCATTTATAGGCCACATTTCTTCAGAACTCTTAAGGCTTAGAGTTGTCTTTTGGCTTTCTTGATTATCGCATCACAATGTGGTGAGGTGAGGTCATCGGAAATGTGAACCCCAAGCAACTTGAAACACGACAGACGCTCAATAAAGGCACCGCCCACCACAATAGGTTTCCAATTCCAACTGTTGTGTCTTAGAAGGAAGTCAACAGACAACTCTTTACACTTAACCCGGTTAAGGCACATGTTATTAGCAACCGCATATGACTCGATTTTGTTGACAGTAAAATTTAACAAAGAAGGGGAATTCAGTACAAGTCACTTTGAAAACTGTTTTCTCCGCATTGAATGGCATGGCTTTCCAATGACCAAAACAGTCTTGTAATTATTGCACCTTTCACAGCATCATTCTCGTTGCTGCTGTTAAGTTTATTGATGTCAAAACAATGTCTTTTTAGAGGGAAACATGACTTGTGCTTTACTGTTAAGCCAGTTAAAGCTGCCCCGGCTGATAAAGAATGAACCGCATTTGTCATCCGGCATCATGGTCGATCATCTCAAGAACAAAGTAAACGAAAGAGGAAACATCTGACGAAGTGAGCCCGCATTACGCTTTTTGCTCATAACCCCTAAAATTCTAAAAATTAATGCATCAACACAATTGACATGTTTGCTACTCACTGAAGTTTTATAATGTTGGCAGTTAAAGGAGCCCAGCATTTCTTTGTAGTGCAAAA
Organism: Montipora foliosa; assembly: GCF_036669935.1. NCBI lineage: Eukaryota > Metazoa > Cnidaria > Anthozoa > Scleractinia > Acroporidae > Montipora > Montipora foliosa. The sequence continues at coordinate 37,050,906 of NC_090871.1, read as the reverse complement.
AACGTTTGAAAATGTTTGACCTAGTCACACATGCTGGAAAACCATTTCACAGCAGTGCTGAGAGAGACAAGATGTTGAAGGTAATGCTTAATTGCCTTGCTACAATCCCAGCCAAAAAGATGGTGACAGCAACCCATAATACAACCCCTTCCCCTTCGCACTATAACTTTGGGCAAAAAGTCAATAGTCTTAATGTTGTTCTACAACTCCGCAAAGGGGGGAAGGGGGGAAGGGGTGAACTAATATGTGGCATCAAGTGTCCCAGAAATTTACTACCAAGATTGGGTGGGGTTCAAAACACAGGTCACTTTCAATTTGACGGGTCGCTTACATTTGCAGGTCATTGCTTTACCTTTTCGAAAGTAACCCAAAACCCTCAATTTGGCTAACCCTAGGCCTAAACACCAACTTAAGGCCTAGGGTTTTGGATTACTTTCCAAAAGGTAAAAATTAATAATGACCTGCAACAAGTAAGCGGTGTTTTAGACCTGCCGTCCAGATTGTGTCACGATGCCTGGTTATATGGGAGAGTATCATGCAGATTTACTTTGTGACTAGAAAAGTCACGAGACAGTGTGATTCACATTGTTTTTGGGAATCTATACTGGCCCCTTTTAAAAATAATTTATGACTGAGAGTTGTTAGTAATCAGTAAAAACACTATGAAATGAAGTTTGTTTCGTTCACGTTCTGTTTCCTGTTTCTACATGGTAAAACTTCGGATCTTTGCAGTCTGGGTTCTGGTTCTCACACAATGGAATGTTGAAAGTTAACCACAGAGTCATCAGCAAGCATTCGAAGTGGTGATCTTTAACCCATCGGGGTTTAAAAACATGAGGCTTAGCCGAGTGTTTTTAGACCCGATAAAACATGTGCTGCGAGTTTTTTTGAACAGCTTCAAAGACATTCCACAAAGAGCATGTCCCTCTGGACTCAAAACAATGGTTCAAATTGTGAGAGGTGAATATTAATTAGCATACAAGAAAAACAAGCTATGCCATATTAGTATTCTTTATATAAAGAATACTAACGAGGAGTGTTTTATCAGGATGTAAATCTCATACATGTGACATTTTATGGGTGTTTTGATTAGGCTTTTAGGCTTTTTGAAATAACTTTAACTGAAGCTTAAGTCTGATTTTCCTTTTTCTCCTGATTAGAAAATCAACACTGAAACAATTCAGTGAGTTCCTAGTGCATTATTTTTAAATCATGGTCAAGTTTCATGGTCTTCCCAGTGACTTCTACTTAATATTTATTACTTTGAAGTGCCAAAAATGCCAAAAACCGTAACTCAATATTAACTCAATTTTAACTTAATCTTGACTCAAACTCAACTCAAACTCAACTCATCCCGTAACTAATCAATAGTCTAGTCTAAGGTTTCCCAAGCTACTATCTCACCATTTTTTATTTATCTATTTTTAAAAATTACTTTGTTTATTTTAATAAGTAGTATGGCAAGAAATCAGTAGACATGGACAGAAATAGACAACAACTAATTTTGAGTCTTATGGAAGTCTTTTTTGCATTTTGTAATTATGATGTTTAATAATAATAGTAAGCTCAAAATATTATAATTTACGTTACTGCATTGGTGAATTCAAACCATTAAGTTATATCTACTGGGAGACAAAAACTGAGTTAAATATAATAACCATTTCTAGTCCAAACCATACAGTACCTGATTGTGTAATAGTGTGTTTAACCTTGTAACAAACATGATACTTACAGGTCTTAGAAAAGGTCCCTGGACATGTTTTGTTAAGTACAACATCATCTCTAGAGTTTCAGAAGCAAGAGTTAGATATGAGCGACACTGACGCTCATCTGTTGTAAGCTGTCGTAAACGAGAGGTACGCACTTCCTGCAAGAAAAGACGATCAGATAAAGTAATCAACAATAGAACAGGCAGCAAATATTCATTTGGTAATAGTGGTTATTTGTCAAGGGATAGCTGTCATAAGCCATTGACTCCTGGAATTGAGACTTGCTCAAGAGATTTTTGTCAAATGCCAGACGATTTCACTTGTCAATAGGAGGCAGTTCAGGAGAAAATGGGTTAATTAAATAATGCTTGCTTCTAACTTTGAATAGATACATCACATGAGGTAGGAAGGATAGGATACAGGTTGCTTGGCAATGGGCCAAGCAACTTAAATATCAAATATTAACATTTAGTGTTAGTACCGATAATTATAATGACTTGGCCAGGGTAAGTTAACCTGGCTACACAGCTGATCATGAATCCTTGCGACAGAGACACCTATTTTAAGCAAAGGTGGACCGGCACACTCTGTTGGTGTTGTTGTTATCCATCTGTAGAATAATAAAGCTTGCTCAACATGATCATTGCACAAAAACAGACCAAAGGAATTCAAAGCATTTGAGTCTATTTGAATCAACCAATCAGTGTAATGCGACTGTTGGCAGTTCAAAAGCTCAACACAGTCATGTTGTACTGATTGGTAGATTCGAATAGACTCAAATGCTTTGAATTCCATTGGTCTGATTTCTAGCACTGATCATGTTGAGAAAGCTTCATTATGGCTTTCAGGATAGCCTTTTTTTGGTGAGTTTTAGAAAGATGAAGCTCAAATTTGGCGAAGGTATGGGGACATCCTAATCAATTGGATGCTGGTGTTGTTAAGGTGAGAATTTCACTGGTTTGGCCTCAGTTCCAGTTTGATCAAGTTGTGGTCACCGGCCGGCAGCTCAGTGTTGCCTGCCTTGTCAATTTTCTCAACTCTCTAACTGGCGGTTGAGAAAAGATCTCACAAAATGATGCATAAAACAGCTTGGAACAACCAAAAAAACATAACACAGGACTCAGTTGACACTCTGTTTGATCTTTTATTGAATTACTTTCTTTTAAACTTTATTGTCAAGCAAATTGCAACCACAGTAACATATTTACCCTTCTGCAGATAGATAACAACAACACCAACTGAGGGTGGTCCACCTGTGCTCTGAGTGCAAGGAAACTTTGCTTGACATGTTAGTCTAGCTGACAGCAATGGAGAATGGAACTTAAAATATGGAATTTGTTTTGTTTCTTTTATATTTTGATAAATTCGCAAAAGGGAAACTGCCCCCTTCCCAGTTGCCCTCCATTACTCAGAATGTTAATAAATAAATTTAGCCTTACTCTTGGTTGTGCATCCCATTCAGTGGCATTTGCCATCATCTGTTGTGTTTCATTGATGCTTTTCAGTGAGTCCAATGATTCATCCAGCAGGAATGTGGTATCATTGATTAACATGTTAACAAAGCGAACAAAATGATCCGTCCTACAATAAAAACCATACCTACATGTATCACATTTGTGAATTATTACACTGGCCAATGCTTGAATTTGAGATCACTTCTATCTATTTTTGACTTTTAACCACGGTTTTCATTTTCCAAGGTTAATTATTAACTGCTTTTTTGACGATAAACAACGGCAATAAAATGTTATTTGTTAATAACAACTTTAAGAAAAAACTAGAGCCGTAACCAGGTAGTCATTTTATACATGTGTGTAAAAATGCCTGTTGGTTTTACCAATATAGCGAGCACCACCGCCCCCACAAGTAAATTTGTACACAACACGGTGATTTGAAAGAATCCAGAATAAAATCCTTTGGACTAAAAAAGTTTGAATGGAGAGGAACTTACTCTGACATTTTAAATCCTTACAATACTTGCTAATAATAAACAACATTTTCTTTCTAGTATAAGATGAGTAGAACCATTGTACTTGGTAGTTTGCAAAAATGGCAGTTGGACACATCATGTTTAGAATCTTCTTAATTTGTAATTATTGTAACATTTCTAATATGCCTTTACGTTCACGAATAGTAGAAAGAGTATTGATATCATTTTGAAAACCCTGGGTAGTGTTGTTAATTTTATATGCCCTGTCAATGAGAGTTTTCACTAAACATAATTTGTACTGAAAGGGAATAATAAGTACTGAAATAATTTGAAACTAAACCTGAACGGTGTGAGTCTTTTTTTCGAAAAACAGAAGTGAAACAAGAACACTGATTGTAATTTGATCTCTGCTGTTATTGTTGGTTAGTATGAATTTTAATATCTGCTTGAAAGGAACTTCTAATCTACAAAGAATCATTGTGTTGATAGAAAATACTGTTATATATAATAATATGGATTATCTTGTAAAAATTTTAATGGTATACTCACTATGGCTGATCATGATGTTTGAAACATCGAAAAAAATTATGTTCCTTAAACTCAAAAGTGTGGTTGTGTTCTTACAAAATGTTAGTAACACTAGTCTTGTGCTATCAAGCCATTTAAGATTTTATTGCCGTTGTTAATCATCATTGTTTTTAAAAATAGCTGCTTATTCTTATAACCGTATTTTGTCTGCTTATTCTTTTTTATCTTTTATACCAATTTGAAAGTTTTATCCGAGAAATCCCATGGATTCCATAAACACTTAGGTTTGAGGGTTCATGGAAGACAACCCGATTTCCTCAAAATAGTACTGGTTGGTTTTGTTAGAACATGAATATGTATATGATCTTCCATATAAAGAAAACAGAAACCTACAGAGTCCTTTTTGCTTCTGCCATTACACCTGTCAGTAATACAATCCTCAGTGATTACAAACTGTCTCTAGTTTGCCATCATTCCTCTCAGTCTTACCTGCTTTGGTTCATGATGGCTTGGCGGTGTCCCAAGTCTTCCCACAAACTCTTCATTATGATGGAGATGTGATACCTTATACTAAATTTGTCGTAAAACTCATTAGAGCTGCCAGTAGTTTCTACATCTGTATATAAAAAAGCCAAAATAAAAAGAATTAAGTCCCTGTATCTCACGTACATTACAGCACAAACACTCAAGGAGTTGCACAAAAAAATAACGAATTTGCAGATGGAAGCTCTCATTATACCTGTATAAAAGTTCATAAGAGCAGGAGCTAAGTTATCTGGAGCCAAGGGGTGACTGAGGATCATCTCATGAATTTTAGATGCTACTGGCTGAATGTTTGGATTCATCACAAATAAAACCTAAACAACACAACAAACTAATTAGTCTGCCAAAAGTTATCAAATGAAAGTGCTGCAACTAATCTGGAAAATATCAAGAAGCGACTATCTGCAATGCATTTTACATACTTAGATTACCGGTACATTTAATTAAAATCAAAGCTATAATTATAATAAAACTGTTATGTACTGTCCTGTACTAATACACATGTACAAGTACATTGTAGTGAGCAATGAAAAACATGAAATTGTTTTAACACTTATGTGGCAATGCATAAAAGTGCAACATTGTTCAATGGTGATTTGAATCCTGATAAAAAGTGGGTTTAAGAATGGACAAATTACAGCTTTGACAACTGCAAATAGATCTGAATAAAACAAGAGTGCAGCAAATACTGAAATAATAATAATAATAATAATAATAATAATAATATTTAATAATAATAATAATAATAATAATAATAATGTTTAAAAATATATCTATAAGTATATAAAACAATCACAAATCTAAAAAAAACTATTCCTAGTAATAATAAAAATAATAATAATAATAATAATAATTACAAGTTAAAAATACTAACCTCCACAATTTTTGCCACTAGATAAGGATTTGAGATGTAATTTGGAGAGCATATAATCACAACAAGAAAAGTGACCACATCACTCATAACAGGATCCTCCAAAACTGAAAAAGCATGCCTAGTAAAAAAAAATCACACCAACTTTTCAAAAGAAATAATTATATAAAAAACGAGTGCAAGTGTTTCATCAGGGGTTTCAAACACCGAGAAACAGATGAAAGCACAAGGCCGCAGGAGTGATGAGATGAGTAATGTGATGGAGGTGGCTAAGATGGGGGAGAGATATCCACCAATGACTGTTTATGGAATAATAATAATTATTACTCAGGTCCTTTTTGGAATTATTGTTAATGGTGTACTAATTATTGAAAAATGCTCATTAAATTGTTTCTGAGTGTTCATTGGGTATCAAGGTTCATGCATGTGACCCAAACATGCCTCATTTATTGGCTGTTACACTCATGAATAATTAATGATTTGATAAAATAATGTTGTGGAAAGTTCACTTGGCAATTTTTTTCTAGTAAATGCTCTAATGCTCTAAACTTACGGTGTCCTTCTACAGGGCAGAATTTGTCTCACAGGAGTTCCATTATTTGCATAAAAATAAAAATTATTACCGGGTTGCCCCATGACAATCCCAGTCGGAAAACGGGTAGATTTCTCCGTTTTATTTATTTTATTTATTTTATTATTTTTATTTTTTTCCATGTTGGTAAAAGTCTTGCCTGTCACTCCCCTGCTAAGTGGTGTCTTTGTGCATAGAGCCCTGCTGCGCGTATTTTCTTAGGATCGAGAGGGTAGTGGGAAATGCGTAGATTTCTCTGGTGGACACATCATAACGATTAACTTAACCGGCAATGGCGTCGAAAGTCATGCAGCGCGAATGGCGTTTTAGTGGATCTTTGAACAAAAATATACCCTTATGAAACTCAATAATGGCAAATCAATTGGATACTGAACAAGACAGGCGACAACATCGACAACAATCTGTCGCCCGTTGAGCCGTCTTTTACCAAGTGTGCTGTTATGTAGAACACTGAAGATTCGCAGGGCAGCGATAATAGTGAATTCAAAGACTAGACCAGGTGGATTGAATGGAATTTCAAGCGTTAAAAAGATTATTGTCGAAGCAATGCCGCAATTGCGTTTCTTCACCACATGTTCCTTTGATCTCACATTATTGTGTTTTCCGTCAAAATATTCGCTTGTTTTCGCTTTCGCTCGAACATATTTACCTTTATTACATGTCCAGTGAATAGTTTTATCCTCTGGGATGAATTTTCCGTCGAAAAATCGGTTATTTGGGCGGTCAGTGTAAAACGCAGACTGCAGACTGCAGACTGGGGGTAAAATGCAGACTGAGGGTAAAATAAATATTCATAATAAAAGAACGAGTCATAAGGATAAAATAAAGATTGTTTGAAAGACAATCCTGTTTTACATCTGTCAACAACTCACATTATCATGACTGCAGGTCACTGCACCTTTTGGGGATGCGATCATACACGTTGAAATCATCTGTGCTTTGTTTTTGCGCTTCCAGATGCATTGCAATGTTCCAAATTATTTGTCACACCGGTACATCGAGGGAAATCGATCGAAAAACCAACAATTACTACTTCGAATACCTGAATAATCTCGGTTGTCTTTTTTCGGTGCAACGAAATGCACAAAGAATTTCATGTATTCTGAGCAATTAGGACCCGGGGATTTCATTGGTTAAGCTATGCGTGATAACCACTAGGGAGAGGTTATAATTGAAAATTACATCTTCCAGATGCAAAAGAAACAAACTTGTGAACTAAAGGATAAACATAACGTACACGAAAGCGAATGAAAGGATCCTAATAAGAAATTTTTACACCTCAGTCATACTGGCTTAAGCCGACTGAATTGAAACGTTAAATGGTTGCAAAATCCACGTTATCTCTGTCTTTGTTAATTGGTAAATTGTAGCCATGCGTGTCAAAATAAATTGAGTTATTGGGTAATTACTCGATTACTTTGTTCAGTGCAGCAAAATGGACAGTTGAATTACGGGGTGGTGACTTCTTTGCCTAAAAGCAACTCACTTAACGAAACTATCCTTTTTCCAACAACAACAAGGATTCAAACAGCTTCAATTCTTACAGAGTTCGATGAAAATCCGGATTTAAAACATGCAGTGGGGCAACCAAAGCGATGGGAGCTGTGTTGGGGTTTCAGTGTGAAAGTACAAACGGCTACTAACACTCTTCTAACTCTTTTTTCATTATTATTTTATTAACACGCAGTCTGCAGTCTGCAGTCTGCATTTTACCCTCTGTCTGCATTTTATCCCTGGTCTGCAGTCTGCAGTCTGCGTTTTACATTGACCAATTATTTGGGTGGTTTTTGACAACAGAGGTTAATTATTCGTAATGCGATCGCTTCCGTTGCCGTTAGCAATGGGTCGCAAATTTGACACTTTTATTGCATTATCACATTACACATTGAATCCATGTTATCTATTATTCCTAAAAATCTAAAAATATTCGTGCCTCATCAGTTTTCGGTTGAATTTATGTCCAAGAAAGCAGATAAATTGCAGAAAATTTTAGTTTTGCATCCAAACATTCGTAATCAACGCTAAAATGACCAAATTTTGCCTGGAAAACATATTTTACTGTTATTTTTCTTAAATTTTTTCGTTCAACTTTCCCTTTTATAAAATGTTTCAGTTGTCTGTAAATAAGTTATATGCTGTTGGAAAGCTTATTTTCTTAGCTTTAAAATGATGTATTTTTTTCCCCCTAACTTTAAATATTGTTTGAGAAAAAAAAAATTTTTTTGGCGATGGCTGATTTACCGCGGTTTTCTCGTGGCTGGGAAAGTAGGAAAAAGAGTTAGGCCGGTAGCCAGGTTTTTAACCTCAGAAAAGGATCTGTTTCGTCATACAAACGTGTGAGGACCTGTGAGCCAAAGGGCCTCTGCTGGTATGACTTCTGGGTGACCCCTTAATAACTTCTTACTAACCGAGTGTGAGGGCTGCACTGCCAGGGAAATATTGGCCCGAGGTCGTGGCAGTACGGACCGAGCGCAGCGAGGTCCGCACAAAAACGACCCAGGGCCAATATTCCCCAGTACAGCTCGAGCTAGCTCGGTCAGTAAGTAGTTTATTATATGGTTTTCTTTTTGCAAGCCCGTAATCGGCCCGTGGGCTAGTCACAATTAGCCAATCAGAGCGCGCGTTATATCGGCTACAAACCCCAACTTGAAAAAAACTGCCTGGAACGCTGCACGTACCACAGGCAACCCAGTGTACCCTCACAGAGGGTCTAGTTTCTTTATTGTTCAGAGTTTATTTGCCCAACTTGACCTTGCACAAAGGTTTAAACTTACATGTTGACAAAGAGTAGAAACTCCGCCACATCGCTAACAAAGTAATCTGGTAGGGATGCAAGCTCCATAGATATGTTCTCTGGAAGAGGAAGCTTGAGCCTAGACATAGGAACAGAAAATTAACAATATTACCAAGCCTCAACAGGACACGCATTTTCTCTTCAAAATTTTGAATTTGCAACACAAACAAGTTTAATTGCAATAAATTACTATCCTTTCTGTGCATAGTATACATTTTACTTTAAACAACTTCAGGCCATATTTTAATTTAAATTTAAGGAAGCAGGACTCATAAAAGTTGGAAACAACTTCCTGAAGGCCATCAACTTGACCCAAACCATAAAAAAAGATAAATTACAGGACAGGATTAATTAAATTTTTCTAGGAGAACAGCATCAATAACAAACTTACTGCTTTTTACATGGATTAACAAGCCTCAAGATCCAGGTTACGAAAAATGCATAAAACTTTAAACAGCCACGTAACATCTCCTCATCCAGCAAACCAATGTCAGAACATGCTTTACCATTTTCAAGTTTCTAGCAAAGAAATAATACAGTCATGTGAGAGCACATGATATAAAATTTAATATTTAACATAAGGTAATTGTATTTGGAACTTGATGTAGGATGATTAACCGTTCCAAATTTAAATATAGGGACATAATTTTCCTTGTTTTCCTTCAGTTTACTATGTCATCTCTTTTTGATCTGTAAACATTTGAGACAAAATAAATTAATTATTGTTACTTTTCTTCAAAATTCATGCAGTTTTTAAGTTATTTGTTATTTGCAAGCAGTTTCACTGCTGGGCACATTTTCACAACCTTACCTTTATCTGATCTTTCCATTTTTTTAACAAGCTTTTATTTCTAGATGCCATTGAAGTTTCCATCCATTCACTCTCACGTGATTGTAAATGCTCAATCATGCGAGTTAAATCGCGAAGAGCTCTCTGTCTGCGTGAATGTCGTCTACAAGCTGGTAATAATGCTACATGATGAGCTTGAATTGCCATGAAGAAGCATTCAGTGGGAAATTTGGGCTCTAACCATGAATTTCCTCTGTCTGTTGAAAACCAATGCACTTATGTCATGTACTATGTTCTTATCAGACTGTAATCAAAACTGTTAGGAATTTTCTGAGGTGTCTTATAGGAAATGATGCTCAAAGCAAAATGTGTAACAAACAAACAGCAAGTGAAAGTGAAGTCAGTACCCAATTTTTGTCTCCACTCTCCAACTTCTTGTGTTGTGAGTTTAAGACGTGACTCCTGGGAAATGTCTATTCTTGACTTGGGATGGTGAAGATACAAGTTATCCACCTTCAAAATAAACAAAAAAATTGTAAAAGTAGTAGTTAATATTCTCACCTGAAGTCCGAAGTCCTGAAGATGATCTTTACATTCAAGTGAGACATATTTTTCCACTCATGCTAATAATTATGATATTATTAAATGGAAGGTGATATTGAGGGCTCACTGAGGCCCCCCATAGCCTGCTAGTCAATAACTGTTGTTAGTATCATGGTATAATTATACTAAAATGGTGGATAGCATTGAAGGTGTGCTCTAATTGGCTACTCAAACTCCAAATATCCTTTGCTATTCACCTCAGAGCAAATCATGCTGGATTTGCACCCGAAAATGAGTCAAAATCACCTTTGTGTACTGTATTATCTCACTGTTTTAGTATAATTATACTAAAAACAGCTATTCACCTCTGTCCGTGTCAGAGGCTAGTGGTGGATATTTACTGAACTACGAAGCAATGAGATAAATATCCACCCCCTCCACTTCAGCGAATAGTTGTTATTGATGTGGTGCTGGAAAACCTGTCATTACTACATACAACACAGTCACGTGAATAGCGCTTTCCATGCATTCTGATTGGCTTGCTTAGAGGTAAATATCAAGTACCATTCACCTCTGAAAAAACTGAGAAAAACAAAATGGCTTCCCATTTCACTTTGGTTTAGTCCGTTGCTCAAGTGCCAAACTAATATCAACCACTATTCACCTCTATTTCAATAACTGTTATTGTTTAATTAGTAATTAAATTTTACGATCATTAGAGGACTTTTCCAACATACTATGAATATTTTTTACCAAATCATACATGTGCAAACTTCAGTGACCAGTATGTATCCAAAGAAATGTTGGGTAGCAAAGTGTGTGAGAAAATGAATGCAATTTACTATAGTTTTTATTAAATAAAATTTCATCCTGCTGCCATCACTATTATTCTGCGTGGGTCCACATGTAAAATCAATGGAAGGTTAACTAAATGTATATATCAAGTGAGGCTATGATCCTCGCAGTTATAACGTAATTTTAGCAACTGCATTCATAACTGTGAGGATGATACAGTAGCTTCACTTGATTTCATAATAATATTATTATATTACTTCATTCATTAATGTATATAATGATCAAGTAAAACAGCTAGTTTATACCTTCTCAATTTTAACCTTTGCACAGAGCTGCTGTAACACAGTCATGACATTCAACATAAATCCATCAGAAGCAACTTGTCTATCGTCAACCTACATACAAAACATTTTCTTGTGACAACACTTGTATTTGTATACAAAAATATGTTGTCTGTGCAGAAGTAAACACTTTATAATAATAATAGGGAAAAACTTAATTTTACCACTTCTGTGGATCACAAAGAGTCACCACGCCATAGCAATTTACTGGAGTGTCTAAAACTAGCTTGACATTCTGACACCAGGGCTTCAAAAAGCAGTTATTGCAATAACCTGCTGTCACTCTCAAACTAGAATAAAAAAGGCTATTAAATCATAGCATTCCCTTACAAAGATCATTTTTACAGTGAAAAGCACTTACAACCCACTTTTACATTTTGTCACAATCAAGTCCTCATTTATCTTACCCTTTCATCAAATGAGAGCATTCCATTGAACTAAGTTCAATGTTTGGCTAGTTTGTACAATTCAGCACCAGTTTTCAATAAAATTAATAATTAATTACAACTGGTTGGTGTGAGACATACTTGATCCTTTCTGAGGACAGTCAAGTAATAACGAAGATGAGCAACATGTTTCAGTATCAGACCTTTTATCTCTGATACTAGGAAATGTCTTTCATTTTATGTAAAGAGTGACAGTGTGTATTGTGACTGACCTGTAATTGAGCTTTGCGGTGATTTCTCCGCAACACTGTAGCAATGAAGGAAAGACAAGAATCCCGACTCTCTGTAGATACCAGCATACTGTGGATTATCTTAAAAATCTCTGTCTTCAAAAATAGGAATGGAACATAACTAAAAATCAGTTCATATTTCAATACACCAACAGATTTGCTTGGATAAAAGAATTGTAGCTAATGTTAAGAATCAAACTATTGGATTGAGTGCTTTCCATTTTACTTCATCAGAAAACTATCAGGTGTTTGACTAGTATTTACAATTAAGGCTAAAAATCCTTTACAAAGTAAAAAACTGAACGTTTTAAGCCATCTTCAGGGTAGTTTGTGTTTGCTGTCAACTGAAGCTGTTTAAAACCAGGGAAAAGCAAAATTACTGTATTGTTCTCTGACTTTCCTGCCAAAAATGCCAAATCAGGCTGCATATAATTCACTCTTAAACCTGTGAATTACATTATATTAATATTGTGTCACTTACTCTAGCTAAATGAAGAGCATTTCGTAAGGTGACATTCACAAGCTTAAAATTGTCTGACGATTCCGAAAAGTACTGGTCCACAATCTGAGGCTGTTGAATGAAACAATAAAAATGATACTGTTTAATATAATATTGTAGTTTAAGTTTTACATTTGAAGAATCCTTATTTTGCCACAGGGAACAACATTATAACAATAACTTTAAATACAATAATCACAATAATATAACAATAATAATAATAATAATAATAATAATAATAATAATAATAATATCCCACAATCTTGTGGGATATGCCAATACAGACAGACCGTGAGATAAAAGCCAACAGACCAGACATTGTAATAAAAGACAAACAGGAGAAAAGCTGCCTACTCATTGATATGTCCATCCCTACTGAAAAGAACACTTCAGTTAAAGTTACTGAAAAGCTGTCAAAATATAAAGACCTCGAAATCGAGATTGAGCGAATGTGGGGGATGAAGGCCACAACGATCCCAGTTGTTATTGGAGCGGTGGGACTAATAAAAAAGGGCTTGGAGAAATACACCAAACAAATCCCGGGTAACATCAAAATTAGTGATCTACAGAAGATTGCACTGCTAGGAACATCTCGCATCCTAAGAAAGACACTCTCTATCAAGTAGGATAGACTTCTACCTCATTTTAGCCCTAGGCCCAAGGAATGGGCTCGGCTATTGTGTTGTAAATGGCATAAAGTTATAGGAGATAGAATAATAATAATAATAATAATAATAATAATAATGTGTAAATTGCCAAATGAAAATAAAATATATAATAATGACACTAATGACAGTTTTACTGTTATGGTAATAATAAGTACTGTGATACAAAATGATGAAGACGAGAGTCAACCCATGTACATGTGCAATCATGTTTGGCAACTTGAAAACCCAAATGTTCCACCTATAATTCTAAAAAAACAATGCCAAAGAAAAAATAATACTACCCATAATGAATGTTCCAGAAACAAGTAACATAATGAGGACCCAGATCATCTAGATACTGTACAGTTACAGCTGGATATTTAACTAATACTACCATAATAATAATAATTAAAAGTTTGTAATTATTATAAACTTTTGTTTGGTTCTCCTTTCTGTGAGACTAGAACAACCAAGTTTGTTTCATTTATTTAGCTTAAAGTAAACACTTAATAATAAGATAGCGTCACGTAATCCACCTTGAAATAAATGGTGCTACATGATTTTGCAATACCTGTAGTTTAATGAATGATGTAATTATACATCTTATTTGATGGTTTAACATAATTATAAAGGCCCTAGCAAACGGCTTCAAAATTTGTCAATGCTAAAGAAAAAACAGAAGGGCCTAAAACCTCAATTTCACCAGTGGTTGTTATGGCGAAACCAAATGGGAAGCTGTGTCTCTGTGCTGACATGAGACTGGTGAACAGTGTTTTACACCAGCAATGACCTAAACAGTTGTACATTCTTCAGTGAGCTTGACATCAAGTGGACACTTTCATCAAGGTGAGTTTAGTGAAGGCTGAAGCCTAACTTTAAAAAACAGGCTGAGAGAAATTATAGGAGGCTGATGTTCAAAATTAGCTGTGCCCCTGAAATGTATAAGCCAATAACACCACATGTATTGGAAGGCTGTGAAGAAGTGAAGTATGTCTGTAATGACATCACTGTACATGGACAGACCATGGAAATGAAGAGCATGACCAATGGTGTCACAAGGGGCCTTGGAAAGAAATCACGGTAAAGAGAAGTGTAAATTTAACGTGTCAGTCAGGGTTCATGAGGCATCAACCCTTGCACCAGGTACTGGGTGCACCCAAGCAAAGCTAGACGCTGACTTAGAAACTTGTCAGCCACATTCTGCAGATGAAATGACTGTAACTACCATAGTCTTTTGGGTCTCGTGAACTTTTGTGCAAGATTCATCCCTGAGTACTAGAATGTCTCACGAAGCTGACTCTGCTGAACAAGAGATTCAAGCTTGCTTATGATTGGAGGCCATCCAGGAATAGTGTCCATGAAATGCAGGCTCCACACCAAAGCATGGTGGCCAAGTTGAGACAAAGATGATGAAACTTTTTGGACAGTATATCCTTCTTGTCACATGGTGTGCATGCGCATGCTCAAGCTACCAGAGCCCATCACATTTAAGACGACAGACATGTAACTTTAATGTACATGTACAATGTACTTACGCAATCTTCAGAAAACACAGAAAGACCAAGGAACGGTCCAAGAAGTGATAACTTCTCTATCTCCTTTCCCTCTGCCCTTGATAATGGAGATGGCATCCATATTGGCAAAGTTACCATCTAGAAATCAGACATCACATACAATGTAATAGTGTAACAAAAAGGGCACAATTAATAATATATTATAGTCCATGAAAAAACAATATCCTCTGGCACAGAAGTGT
>NC_090871.1:36990892-37033392 GCF_036669935.1 Montipora foliosa | reverse complement strand
ACAACTTCACTTTTATCATGAATTTTACTTAATGTCACTCTGGACAAGTCCTGATAACACCTTTCCGATTATTGTCTCACTGTCCATTAAAATTGTCCTCTGTATCTCCGCAACAACCTTCTTGCACAAATCGTTTGTTTCAAAAATATTTTCCAGTACCTTTACTATCTCTTTTATACCTCCACCGAGTGCACTGATCACGTCTTCGTGCTTTAAGTTCAACTGCAAGCTGTCTGTAATTTGTTTGTTTTTTTTTTCAATTCTCTTCTTTTCAATGGTATTTTCACATATCACATATCCACAAATCAGCTTTGCTTGAGAATTCTCCAAAACATGTCCCCTTGACCATTTCTCCTGGTACCATTTCACATTCTTATCTAACAAATTGTATTCCTTTGCCCAGGAAACGGCCATTATCATTAGCGCTCTGTTGTGTCTTATTACATACTCAGTGATTGCTATCGTTTTGCATCCAGCCAAAAGATGTTGTACAGACTCTTTTTGTTCACCACACAATCTGCACTAACAGCATTCAGTGAGTCCCCTTGCGGCTTTCCATGCTCTAGTTGGTCAGGTCAGGCCGTGAAAATCGACCTGCTACTGGTAACCATGAATCCGGTACCACCTGTTGCATGGGTCAGGACGCCGGCGACTAAACCGACATCCCCTCTCCTCGGAGAGGGAGGGTGTGCCTGGACATCCTTACAGAACTAAAAATAATATCTGTAAAAGGCCAATCCAGGAGCTAAACCAGGGGTGCCCCACAACAGCATCTACAGGGTGAGGATAGACAAACATATCCATCGGCCAGTCGCTCCAGCAGGATGGAAACGCTAGCATGTCTCAACCTGTTCTTGCTCGCTAGATGACCGTTCCCTACCTGCCGAGAGAGCAAACCTGGTCCTGCGAAAGCCAGGAACCGCTAAATATTCGCATGCAGTTTTATGGAAATGGCAACATTTATGAAATCTCATACCAGCTCGAACGTCCCCCGGGTCAACAAGGTTCGCGCTGGGCTGCTCCCTCTCCGGGACCCTGTGAAAAGTAAGTTAGGAGCTAAAGGAAACAACAGGAAATCTCTTAACCTAGCAGAGTGGAATGTTAGAACTTTGCTGGACAGAGAAGGCTCGAAAAGACCTGAGCGCCAAACAGCACTTGTGGCAATGGAGCTGAGTCGATAATATATAGACATAGCTGCCCTGTGCAAAACCCGACTAGCTCAAAGTGGTAGCATCGTTGATAATGGATACACTTTTTTCTGGAGTGGAAAACCAGAGAGCAAGAAAAGAGAGTCTGGAGTTGGGGTCTCAATAAAGAACTCAATTGCACAAGACCTCGAACAGGAACCATCACCGATCTCTGATTGAGTTATGGTGTTGAGAATGCCACTCCAAAAGAAAAGATCTGTGACCATTGTGAGTGTTTATGCTCCGACGATGACTAACCCCGATGAGAACAAGGAAGAGTTTTACAGTGTCTTGAGAGAGACAATCAAGAATGTCCCCATCTCCGACAAGCTGATAATTGCTGGAGACTTTAATGCTCGTGTCAGGACAGAGACTGAGAACTGGCCTGGTGTCATAGGGACACACGGAACCGGTAAATGCAACTCGAACGGCGAACTCTTACTGGCTCTATGTTCCGAACACAGCCTTGTCATCACGAACACGGTCTTCAAGCACAAGCAGTATCATAAAACTACCTGGATGCACCCTCGGTCAAAACACTGGCACCTCCTGGACTATGTAATAACGAGACAGAAAGATCTGAATGACGTACTCGACACTAGAGTAATGAGAGGGGCAGACTGTGCCACTGATCATAACTTGATCAGATCGAAACTTGCATTCAGAATGAGATCCCAGAGAAATAAAATTAAGGGAAAGCCAACACCAAAGCTAAACGTGAGCAAGCTAAAAACCCAAGAGTGCCGACAGGAGTTTCAGTCGATGGAATATACAATTGATGAGAACACAAGCAGCGGTCGTATCGACTAGTGAGAATAAAGCGCCTGGTAGCTGCCGGATCCCTGCCGAAGTCTGGAAGCACGGTGGAAAGAGACTTCAAGGGAAGCTGCACGAGTTGATTGTTGACATCTGGAGAAAGGAGCAAATGCCACAGAACTGGAAAGACACCATCATTGTACCCATCTTCAAAAAGGGCAGCAGAAAAGAGTGCGGCAATTACAGAGGCATATCGCTATTGTCAACTGCTGGGAAAATTTTGGCACGTATCATTTCAAGTACAGTTATGTTGCAAATAAAATTAATGTAAAAGAAAACATTTGACATATGTTCTCGTTTGTTCTTATCGGTCGTTGTGGAAAATCCAAGGCGGGACAAAACGTCTTCCATATATGTGAAACTGTAAGACCACTCATTTTGTACTTTAATCCTATACCTCTAAAACGTCCCAGGTAGAACTCTGTTGAAAAATCTCGCCCTCCACTCAACCATCAGTGACCACATATCATTCCCAAATGGTGGAAAGCACTCCATACACATTGATCTCATGCCACAGTCTGTTTCTTTATTTCCTACCGCCTCGCTCACATCAAGAATGACACATCACAAATCAGGGCGCTTCAAATGGTCATGTGAGAAAGTCGAAATTCAAATGCAATTGATCATTTTTTTCGGAGTGAAAACAGTTAAGTGATTTTGGTAGTAAAACACATGTTTGCTGTTGCAGTGTATTTTGCAGAGCCACGTAACTGAACTAAGTCTAAGTGAAAAGATCTAGAATATAAGCTTCATTATTTGAGATATTTTCCTGTGTCGTAAGGAGCAAAAAATCTTGTAAATGGAAAAAAAAGTCAGGATAATAAGCTCAAATACTCTAGCAAGTTAAATTGACAAACGTTTTTATTCTGATAAAACAGCGTTCTGAAAGCCTGCATTTAAACTTATTCAGTGATCCATGGCAACATATCAAATTACACAGTTTAAACCCACATATATGTAATTTTCAAAGTACTACATGTATGGTCGTTTTTTAGTCTTTTGCAGGTTAAAAGTTTTGGAGAAGTTTTAATTATATTTGTGAAAAATATGCCATTTGGGAGGGTCTTTGTGCAGCTAGACTTCAGTATTATATTAGTAGACTTCATTGCAGACAAAGAAATTATAAACCTGTCACGCAACATGGAACACTCATACTCAACACTCAAAAAACCACGGACCACTGCATTAATTTTAAAAGCCATCAATCTAAATCTCCTTAAGGGAGCTTCTCCAAATTTCGGAAGGTCAAATTTCCGATTGTTCGGAAGTCATATCGGAAACTCAAGTGCAACTATTCCGATGAAGTCACAAGATTAAACACTGATCATCGGAATGAGAGGTGTCGGGACTTCCAAAAGACTTCCGATAGATAAAAAATATTGGTCTTCTGATTGGACTTGATCAAACATCCTATTAGCACGATACACTGAATTTTGAAACATGAACGTCTTCTTAAGGTCTGTGTCACGCGAGATCTACGTCCCCATTTAGGAATACCGGTATATGAAATTACCATCCAGATGAAAAATGCCTTTAGAACTAACTCAGCTAGTTTAAAACGTGTTTAAAATTGTTTGAAACATGTTTGAAACCTTGTTGTTTGGATGGAGTTTGAAACTCTGTAGAAGGTGTTTATCAGTGTTTGAAAAACAGTCCTGTGTCCTGTGTCTGTCAACAACTCACATTATCATGACTGCAGAAGTAAATTCCTATGAAAAGGTCGCTGCACCTTTTGGGCACTTCAGGGAAAATGCGATCGTTGAAATCATCTATGCATTGTTTTTGTGCTTCCAGTTGCATTGAAATGTTCAAAGTTATCTTTGAAAAATATTGACTCGCGCCCGTTCATCGAGCGATATCGATCAAAGAGCCGTCCGGTCAATTTTAGAATGTCAAATATCACGAATTTTACACTGTTTTCCGAAACCTCGAGAGTATGTTGTCCAATATTAAAAGCCCTCCAATATTAAAACTGTGCAGACGAAACGAATTAATATGCCGTTGTGTTGTCGCACGCTGACTGATCAAGATACGTTCAAAGGTCAATGTTGGGATACAGCCGCACAGCAAACAACCGAAATGTGTTTCACGGTGTATTAAACTGGCGCAGGTAGTTGTTTTTCAAACATTACGTTAAAGAATTGGCAATTAAATCAACGGACGTGTTGCGCTTCACCTTTAAGTTTGGTTTCTAAGAAGGTATTTAGAGTCACATATAAATGCTTGAAATCAGTCATTTTTCTTGTTCTTGAGATGTTGAAGTTGAAAATAGAAACAACAGGAGCATAAATTGTAGAAACATGCGAACACAAAGATTATTATCTGGGAGATTGAAGATCCGTACGTTTATACTAAATACACTCATTTATAAAAACATTGTGTGCCGATATGCCATTCTAGATTGATGTCCGATTTTATTGGAATTTTGAAACCTCAAATCGGAAATTCTTGAGTCAGACACAAGCAGCTATCAGAATCGGAAAATGCCAATAGCGACATCGGAAACCAAAATTTCCGATATTAATTCAAGAAGAAGCTCCCTAATTGCAAAGTAAACTCTTCTTCACAAGTTTCAAGTACAGTACTTCCATAACAGGACTTTTGCACAGCATAATGATCTCAGATCTCCAATTTATACCAGCTGATCTTTAATACCATTAAAAGAAAATTATGCTTCTGTATAGATGTGTAGCACAATCACCGTACCCACTTGGGGGTGACTCAGAAACATTTCCTGATTTATTCAGTTTAACGTCTTCAATGAAGCTATATTTTTGCTGAATGCTAAGGTTATCCTTGTTGATTAGCATACAGGGTGTAAAAAGGGTAAGCGACTTTCCTTTCTTGAGAAAACAAAGGAAAAGGATAGAAAAATAGGCAAATTTTGAGTGTAACGCGTAACACAATTTTCAAATTGAAAGTCTTCAAAACCATTTTTCATAAGAGAGAACAATTATGTGGATTAACGGACAATAACCAGTGATAACACGCAGTAAATACTACATATGAGCCAAATTAAAACAGTTCAAGTTTATTAAAACACATTAAAAAGATTCAAAATTCCGTAGTTTCCTTACTGTAACGCTGTGTTTTGGAATTCTGGCGCTCACTAGGTTATAGTTTGAAACAAGTCTTCAATTGATATCTGTGGCTTCAAAACCATCTCAACTAAATGCTCATACCTTGTGCTTTAACATACAGAAAAATTAGTTTGAGGGATCCACTACGAATGGAGAAATCACTCCTCAAAACAGTCGCTACGCTTTTTCTGTTCCGCAATTACGCAATAATATTTTTCGAGACCACTTCTTTCAATGTTGCTCCTGCTCCAACCAAGGCGTAAGTGGGTTCCAACCAAGCATTTTCTGAATGCTCACAAGTTCCACTAGCTATTTCCACAGTTTCGTCATCGTAGCTTTCAGGGTAGCGAAAATATTAGCCTTTGACTGAGTCGCTACGTTTTTTTTAACATGCCGCGCCATATTGAACCTAGTCTTGAGTGCCAGTGAACATCACAAATCTACATCGCAAAGAAGCCATGATTTCCATGTGCTTCACAAGGCTTGGTAACCTTTCCTCTATGGATATTATTGGGAAGTCCACAATGTCTTTTCAGGGGCAATTTTCAGGAAATTGAGAGGGACATCTGCTCTGACCTCAAATTTTAAAGTGGAGCAAAAAAGTGGAGCAGAAAGCCGGCGTTTAGGGTGTCAATAGAACTAAATGAGGGGATGCTATCCTCCATGTAGTGAAAGCTTTCTGTTTTTACTTTTTATTTGCCTCAAAATTGACTATCTGTATGAAAGACCACGCCTGCAAGGGGTCATGGGTAAATCAAAAATTCAGTTTTAACGGACGAAACATTAATATTTTCCGAACAATTAGAAAGATATGTAAGTCTGGATGTGAAATAAGCCAAAATAAGTGATTTTCACCCCAATAAACACAATTTCACAATTTTTAGGTATGTTACAGAAATGGGTACCGTGATCATGCTACTCATCTATAGTTTAAATTGTTGATGTAACTAAATGCTTCGTGTACAGTATGTACTAAAAGTTAAATTATGTATGAGCATGAAATTCACTCTTTATTCTACAATACAATGTAATTTACTTAGACATACTGCACCCAGAGCTCACCTTTGGCGAATGAAGCAACATTGAAGGACACATGATGAAAATGATACACATTGACGACGAGCCTGGGACATGGTAGTAACCCATCTCTCTGCTTGTGATCGCTAATGTAGGAAAGTCGTAAACACAATATCATCAGTGCACTCCAAAACAAATTATAGAGCATTCTTAATATCACAAACTGAAGATGGACCACTCAATCCGGAGTCAAGCACACTAACCATGAGGCCACTGCACTTCCCAATCATAGTGGGAGATGCGGTGCCCTAGCTCATGGTTAGAGTGCTTGACTCCGGATCAAGTGGTTCGGGTTCGGGTCCAGGCAGGGGACATTGTGTTGTTATCTTGGGCAAGACACTACTCTCACGGTGCCTCTCGCCACCCAGGTGTATAAATGGGTACCGGCGATTCACTAATTACTTTCGACACTCAATTGAAAACCGCTCTAAATCTAAACCGCCTGTTCAATTGCATCTGAATCAAGTGTCAGTGTTCCATTAATACATTTCTTTGAGAGATTTACTTTTTTTGAAAACTTTCAGCAGTTTTGTGGAACTAAAGATATGTTCAAAATATGGTTGGCATTAAACAAAAAGAGCAAAAAAAGCCAAAAGAAAGTACTTACGATGATTATCCCTTTTCCTATTCTTAAATGAGTGCCACAATAACTGTTTTATATGAGTTATTCTTAAAAACATTACAAATGTAAGATACATGTAGACACTGCTTATTAATTATTTTCAAGACCACTATCTTGCCAAATGACAAAACGATGTTTTCATTTGTATACAATTATTATTATTACCGGTACATGTACCTTCATAATACAGTTACATGTAATTACAGAAACTACTGTACTTTTCTCCAGCTTACCTTAGGGTAGTTCTTTTCTTCAATTAACGTCCGCTCATAACTTTGAGCCAAATACTTAAGTTGCTTGGTCTGGTACATGATAGGTGTCTCTCTTAATGAAAGTAGATTATCTTTTCCCTCAGTAAGAAGACTGGTGCACTCAGGTGATAGAAGCCGATCAGTTGAACTATCATCAATAGCCATTTGCGAAGTCTCCTGAGCAATTGACAAAGCTGCAACACTTTGTTGGTTGCACTGTGACTGAAACAGTCTATCCATAATAACTTGACTTATAAGGTTACAAATACTACCTGGGAATCAAGAAAAAGTAAACATCGCATCAAGGCTGTCGTTAAGAGCAGAGGGATCGTGATTCTTCCCTGCATCAAGTGTCAAGAGTTTTTTGAATCTGTGTACTTGGAGAGAGTTCAAATATATTTAACACTGCCAGTTCACCATCTTTCGAAGCAATTTTTGTATCAAAAATTGACACCCCCAAGTTGTAAGATATACTTTGGTACACAGTTTGCATGATTGAGGACAAAGAGATTAATTTTCCCTTATCTAGTGGAAATTATGTCTGACGATGTCTTGTGTATAAATTAAACAGAAATGATTTGAAAAATGCACCACATCTATGACCTTTTATATTACTTACATGTATAATGTTTCATTTACCTAGGACCTACAAAACAGAAAACCACCTGAACATGATCACTGAAATAATGCTGTGTGCAGGGTTAAGTGTCTTAAATCAAGCTGTATCTTTACAATGATGAACACAGTACCTGTAGTGAGATCCATTTCAGATAGATTGCTTTCCAATGAAGGTAAATAAACTGTGTCTGGTGATACATCAGAGCTCTAAAAAACAGGAATAGAAGAATACTAAACAAATACAAAACGCGCCGAGTGCATTGTTGAGTTATATAAGCATACAGGAATTTTTAAGAACACAAGAGAAGTGCGGAGAAGCACAAGCCGAAGGCGAGTACTTCTCGCACTTCTCAAGTGTTCTTAAAACTTCCCAAGTGCTTATATAACTCAACAATGCTCAAGGAACAAGTTTTTTATTTCTTTTATAAAATAAAAATGACCACGAAGGGACAAGAATTCATCAGACAACAAAAATGAGCGCACGCCCTGGATGGCGCAATTATGGCGCAATTTTTCCCTGATTGCGTGATACGCGTGCGTTTCTTCTGCTTAACCACCTCAAATTTTTTCATGTATATTATTAATAAGTAATCACATGATTTTTACCGTGCAATTTGGAATAAATAAGCACTTGTAAATTTTTTCAAAGACTTTCGTGCCTCCTCGTTATTCTGGTCATTTAAAGTCGAAACCAAGGTCAAATGAAGGAAATTCTTCAGCCATAATGGCGGTCTGGAAAAATCTCCTCAGCATTTTCAGCGACAAAAATGATTGACTTGGCTTGCGTGCATATGTTGAGTTATTAGGCACACACCATACGTATGCTGTGTGCCTTGTGGAGTTATAAAGAACTCGTCTTGACCAATCACAGTGCATGATTAACCTTGGTTATTTTATAAAATGTAATAACATTATTGGCACAATTGCATATTAAACTGTAAATCAAGAAAAACGCCTCAATGAATGTTTTCAGAGTTAGATAATGATTTTTAACATACTAATTTTTAAATATAAAACAGTGCTTTTCAATGTCACAGACATGTTTTAACAGAAACTTCTGCCTTCGGCACAAGTGTTACATGAATTGCAAATCCGAATATGAATGTAAATAATATTAATTATTACTTATATATAATCATTATAATTATACTATGATTACCTTCCCTTGATAAACAACTTTAACGTAATTTAAGTTGTAAAAAAGGTTGCTGTTATTCATCGTGGTGAAGTATTATAATAAAGTATTCTCATTTGTCTCATGATATGTGGTCACTTGTGATGTAGATCGCGACGTTGCGACTGCATACTACTAGTCTTCATCAGGCGATGAGGTCGACTGGTTATGCGTAACCTTTTAACCTGGATGCTCCACTGTGATTGGTTGGTTTTCAGCAGCTGTGATTGGTGCATTTCGATCCTTGCTGTTTCGGTGTGTTTTTCCTTCGGCGGTCTGCTGTCGTACAGTTCTGCTATTGTTGTGTTTCTTGATCATGGGCATCCATGCCTCCGGAATTTCTATTCCACTATCCCTGTTGATGTTGTTAGGGTGAAGTCTTATGTGAATTGCCTCTTTGACCCTGCGTGTGTATCATCGACGAGGATCATGATCAATAAACTTTACTTCATTCCAAAGCGGGCTGTCCCGTGTTGTTAGCGTGTTCTGAAACGGCGGAGGTCTGGGTACGGGCAAGTCGGATGTCTCTCTTCTGTTCTTTGATTCTATCTTGCATAGGTCTTCCAGTCTTGCCGATGTAGATTTTATCGCATTCACAGGGAATCCTGTAAATCATGGCATCTTGTTTAGTCGGTTCGGCAGCGTCTTTTGGTCGTACTAGATGTGATCTTATTGTAGTCTCCGACTTGAAAACAGGGCATATGCCTTGTTGCTGTAGGCAGCGTTAACTTATGTTATCTATGTAATTTGCACACTATCTACATTTTTCTTTATGTTGCATTTTTATCAGACATTTATTTTCAGATTTGCATCTTGTGTAACACTTGCTCTGGAGAAGGCACAAGTTTCTGCCAAAACATGTCAGCAACATTGAAAATTGTTGTTTTATATTTAAACGTTATTGCGTCTCCCCTGCTCTCTAGGTAGACCTTTAGGTTATTAACCTAAAGGTCTACCTAGAGAGCAATAGTAATAACACTGTGGACACTACAAATCTCAAATCAAATTTTGGTTTTTGATAAGAAGGGAAAAAAATCATCGAAATACCCAAAGGGAAAAACCTTGTTGGAGCAATAAACTCAGCACACATACATGTAATGGCATCAAGTCTGGGAAAGGATCCTGGCTACATTACATGGTATTATTGTGTAAGACATCTTCTCACCACCACTCCCAGAATAATACATGTATCTATATATTATTCCACTATTACGCCATTTTACCATATTTGGTCAAGAGAACACGCAAAATTATACAAGACGGTAATACACTGTAGTGTCCCAGTTTGACCAGTTTAGAAAAGAGCAAACACTACGGAACAGGAGTTTTTCAATAAAAGAAATTGTTTTCAACATGATGAAAAGCCTGAGAATTTAGCTAGTCTGAGCCCCTCAGGGGTAAGGAAGAATACAAGCAATGATTGCTATGCAATTATTAAACTATTGGAGGGTAATGTGAAGTGCTAGTTTTCTACCCATGGCTGGTTTTCTAGCCCTTAGGAAGAAAGTCAAAATTTTGGGGGTTGATGTATAGTGTACGTTACCTGCGTTCGCTTTCGAATGAAAAGCGTTTTAACCGCACGGCCATGGGCCCAGCACAGTTCTTGCTATCCACGGTGTTTATTTTTCGATTTGTCGGTGACCAGACCCAAACTTCCACTCCACCACATAGTCAGTGGGACTTCAAATCATGCAACTTATGATGTTTATTCGCCAAAAGCTGTTCACAGGTTAATGTACTTAAAATTTTATGAACATTCTACTCTTTATTGAGTACAAAATATAATGTCTTTTTGTGCTATTGAAGCGCTTGATTCGAAGCGAGTATGGAATACATAAAAAGCCATTACGTCATTCATGGAATGAGTCGATGTTGCAACTTTCTCTTGGGCAGTGTGTTAAATAAGATTGTGCTTGTTTTTAACTTTTCTTTTGCCAGGACCGACAGTAGTTGACAAGAGAAGTGAATTGGCGTGCTGTTTTATTGAAGCAAGTTCAGAGATCAGGTGGGAGGGTGGAATTAAATATAGCCAAGCAAAGAAGATGTTAAAACTTGCAAGGATTACGTCATTGGTAGGGACATAACCACCGTACTAAAGATAGCCGTGTATAACGTAATTCTTGAATGATGTGACTCATGTGACTACTTTGCTTGCCCGTTACTCATGTAAAAAAACCATTTAAATTTAATCGTGACTTTTAAGAAAGAAAGCTGTAAGTTGTTAATAGTGTTATTATCGTATTGTTCATACCATACATATCCCGAAGAAAGTTCCAGATTAATTAAGACCATTACGTCATCGCAGATTTCACAACAGCTACGACTGATGGTGCAATCAAAGATTTCATGTGTGTGTAGCTGTTGTTGTCAGTTGTGCTGCAGATTGATCAGGTGATTTTGTGTCTATAGTCATCAGTGAATCATCATGCTTTGGAATGTGCACTACATATTGCGACTATAGTGGTAAGAAAACAGATAAATTTTTAAAGTGCTGTTATAAGAATTAAAAGATCTTCTTGTTCCCACTAAAATCCTCACTGGAGCCCATAAAAACTATCAATTCAAAAAACGGTTTTTTATTCAAACTACAAATTACTTTGTAGTTAAGATGTATCGGTCCAGTTTCTGGGTTTAAAGTTGTCTCAAGGAGGGGAGCTGTCTCGGGTAATAAGTAATCGCATAGCAATCATTGCTGCTATGGGCCCATTACACCTTTCGATCATTCATGTATGAGCATAAATGTAAACACACTGGAAAAGAACGGAAATTACTGTTTCCTTTCCGTATGCTTATGCTAGTATCAAAAATTTAATAATATTAAAAAACTGCTGTGTTCTACTGTTGATTAATTTAAAGTCAGCCCTTACCTGAAGGGAAACTCTAAATACATTCGAAAGACTTTTCATAATCTGCTCATCTGTTACATTCACCTACAAAGTTAAAAAACCTCAAAAACAGGACTTGAAAGGTTACTGAATCTGAATGCATTTACCATTAGTGGACCAACAAACAAAGTAATGATAACCTAATATGTACTGTTCTTTGGCAAAGATGACATGCCTTAACAACATCTACTTCAACTCATCAAGTGTTCTAGAGGCAAAGTACAACAGGGAATAGACCAGACAATGAGTACATGATACTGTACGAATTTGCAACCAAATTTTAAGCAATCTGGGTTCATTATATTGCTCAATTTGTGACCAAAATTATGACCTTGGGGGAGGGGAAGGAGTCGATCTGATCCACTTCCAGTGGAACCCAAATCCTGCTACGGTGGCAGGGAAACATAAGCTACCCAACCACTGGCGGCAATGAAACAATCACAGTAACATTTAAGGAAGACGAAACCAGGCAATAAAGGCACAGCAGATGAAAAAAAGGCAATGGCAGCTGCAATCATGGGGCAAAAGACTTATACAAAATGTATGTGTATACTGTAGCTTCACCTGAATCAAATAAACAATATTTTATTCAGCTGTATCCAATAATGTATATAAACACTTCCATCTCTAACCTTTGAGTGAACAGAATCTTCTTTCTCAAAGGCATCCTTTGTTCGCTTGAATTTAAAACTTTCAGAAGGGGAGGATGAACTAGTCGGGGAAGTACGCTTTCCACACTTGTCTCCAGTTTCTTGAGAGTGATCATCAAACTCAAAAGATTGTGGCAAAAATCCATAACCGCTGTCTTGACTATGAACACCTGAATCTTCTGTCACAGGTTTTAAGCTTTTTCTCATGGGAATCGTTTGGTTGTCTGATGCGGAAGGTGCTGATAGGCCACCTTGATTGAGCCTGGCAAGGCGACGACGCCGCACCTTCAACAAAAAATGTTTTTAAACTAATGCCCTGCTGTTGGGAATTACATAATCCTGTCTCGCTCACTCATATTGAGGCTTTGAGCACTAATATTTAAAGTACATGTTCCAGCTGCTTCTGCTTAGGTGGCCTCATACACCATAAGCCTTTTTAGAGACATCACGCCAAGCTCGCCACTTCTTCTGGAGAGAACAGGACAGCCACAACTCAGCAAACTCCAACCCTTACCGGTACTCTTCTCAAATAGTGTGTAGGTTCTTTAACATCCTACAGGGATCTTATGAATATGGAGGATATTTGTGAGACAGGGCCTACAGTTTACAGTCCTTATCCGAGAAGACTTGAAAGTCTAACCATTTGCAGATGAAATTACAAAGGCAGCACTTTCTCCTCAGTTATTTTAAGATCCTGAGTGTTGATCTGCCCAGGGTTCAAACCCGCAAACTCCCACGTGACAGCCCGATTCTCAACCAACTGAGCCACCAGTGTGCCATGTGCAGTTTCATTGCATAAATCTAGTATTAGCAATCATGAAATAATTAAGACTTACAAGAGGACACTCAAATGATTTATGTACATGCTAGTACACTTCATCCCAGATGATACCCAAGTTTATTGTTTCAGTCCCTTCCTCTACCTCCCACCTAGACCTGCTCCCAAAAACATCTATGTAGTATTACCCCAATCATAAGAGCGATTGTTCTGGAACAATAGGGCAACCAAGTTACGTCACAATTATTCAAGATGGCGGCGCCCGGGAAATTTGAAAGCCAAAATAAGCGTTTTTGGAATTTATTTTTCTCGAACACAAACGCTTTCATTGGAAAAAGATTGAGCAATTCCAATTGTAAACATTATGTTCTGTGGTTTAAAGTTATTTTGTTGTTTTAGTGGAGGTTCCCTTTAACGCCAGACGATTTTACTCGTCAATGGGGAATCCCTGGGAGTCAATGGGTTAATATTATAATAATCTAATCATGGAAATTATTGTAGGCATTATACCACTTATAAAGGGAAAAATATCAGTAGTTACAGGTATCTTATTCCAGGCTACTATTAAATTTGGATAGAATGAATACCGGTATTTATAGATAATTGCCAATCTGAGTGAAATTAAAGCAAAACGATGAGTTGTATTCCCTGGACCAAACAGCAAGATATGGTTAAGAAAAAACTGTTATCAACTCAATTTTCTCATTGCTTTAACTCTGATCCGGGGTGTACCACTAGTAATTCTACGAGCAACTACAGTTAAAGTCACAATAATAAAGTTGTCTCCACCGGACAGAAACGATTTTTTCAATTACCCTTACAAAATTGTAAACTCTGGCCGGCGGGTCTAAAACACAGGTCACATTTCCACAGGTCACTCGTTGCAGGTCATTGTTTTACCTTTTTAAAAGTGAACCAAAACCCTCAATTATGGCTAACCCTTAAAAGCCTAAAAACTAGGGTTAGCCAAATTGAGGGTTAGGGTTTATACTTTCCAAAAGGTATTAAAAACAATGACCTGCAACGAGTGACCTGTGGCAATGTGACCTGTGTTTTAGACCCGCCGAACTGCGGCTACCATCATAAATTTCATAAACTGAGCTTATCAACAGTATGGCATCATTAAACTGACACAATGAATTAAGCGAGCCCAACGTACTGTTGCCCAACATTTTCTCAGTTGAAGAGAAACGTTTTACAATAACGACAAGCCTTCTTCATACCTCGTCTGGCGTCAACTCGCTCATATTCATAAAAATGAGCTTCTTTCCATCCACATTCTGTGAGATACTTAGACAAAAATCTTCTTAAAATTATCTATCACTGTAGTTTTAGTGCGCCTGCGATAATTAAATGTTTTCAATTTAGTCTTGCATGACGTCATGCGCACTAGGAAGTCGCAATGGTTGTCGGGATAGCATTTTGGGATAGAATTTTGGGATAGGATTTTCCTGCTGCCCTCTTCTTCCGAGATCTCCGAATTGTTTGCCCTCTATTTGTTCTCATCGCGGTGGAAATTATGAGCAGAGATAGAGCCCCACGAGTTTTTCTTGGCCGTTTACCTCGCGATATAAAAGAGAAAGATGTTGAAAGGTTCTTTCGTGGCTTTGGACGTATTCGAGAAATCAATTTGAAGAATGGATTTGGCTTCGTGGTACGTATATAGCGTAAGCTTGGATGAATATTATAAGGAACTCCTTCTGGTATAAGCAATTTATATTTTTAGAAATACATTTAGTTCGTTTCAAATCAGTAGTACATTAGAGAGAGCGAATTATACTAAACCGTCATTTGTTACAAAGTCAACTTCGAATTCTTAGCTTGGGGAGAAGTTGCTTTCACGTCGCCATGCGCCACGAGGAAGATCGCCACTAGTGAACGCGCCATCAAACACCAATGTTGATGTCGATGACCGTGCTTATGATTCACTTTCCATTTTCAGTAATGTAATTCATGTTGCCTTGAGTGTGTCGCATTTATTGATGTGAAGGTTTTAACTTTGTCATTTATAAACGGCAAACGAACGAACGAGTCGTACTATCGATCGAATATTTGCAGATGTTGGTGTTGTTCTAAGGACTATTTGCCTGGTGTAAAGATGCCCTTGCTGTGGCAATTTTGATTTTATATTGGTGGCGAGATGACTGATCATCATTTGAATTCGTTCTGTCTATTCAGTGTTTGCGAATTTTGTTCATGGCTCTAAATTTTTGAGTTAGAGAAAAAGAAATCTCGAGGTTTCCTATACATACTCTTTACAGTGCCGCTCGGAGATAAGCCAAAAACGCATACAGAAAATAAATGCACACAATATGTTTTTTCGCGTTTTTTTTTTATATGTGTAAACTTGCGTATCGTATACGCGATTGTCCAGTTGTTATAAACCTTCTGTTGCTTTTCCTGTTATTGTTTACGGAGACAAAAGAATAAATTGCATGACCAACGACAAGTCGAAAATTTACATGCAGTACCAGTAAAATCAAAGTTACCACCCTTGCGCATCGTATGTAAACCCTATGCATGTGTTTATTGACGCGTAAACGTCGTATCCTTATGGCAATTTCGACATGGATTTTTTTATTGATATTATGAGAGGCTATCCCTAATTTCCAGACAAATCAAGAAAATCAGGCCCAGACGTGATCAACGATCAATTTAAGATGGGATAAAGAAACTTGCATGGATCGATTCGAAGTCAATTCCATGCAGTTATTAACTGTACACAGAAGATCGCCGGTACAACTAAGCATTGTTTTCGTTACTAATTTTTTCCACCAAATGGTAGATGTTTCAACGAAATCATCGCTTTTTCGTATGCGAAGAATTTAATTTTCATCGGAATTTCCACTTGTAAACCATGGGTATGTTTATTGTTGCTTAAACATCATCTCCAATTCGCTATTTGCAGTTTATAATTTCGACAATTCCCATACAATTTAACAAATCAAAAATCGTCTCTGCTTACTCATGCAACCGCAGAGAGATAATTTATACATGAAATTGATTGATTTTGCGTAACACATTAGTTCCTAATATATGCCAGAAATTCATGCTTCGGTTACTCTTGCGCTATGCGTATCGTGCCTTGTTTCCTATGCGTTGTGAGGTGGTAACTTACTTTTGAGCGGTACTGTACAGTATGTCGCTTCAATTATTATCAATTTTGATCCGCAAATGCTGCCGATGAAAATATCTACAGTGCATTACTTCGAAGTTTTATACCCTTCACAGGCAACAAAGATCTCAAAAGACAAGGGAAATTGAAACATCCTGTCTTGTTTTCCACTTACTCCTTGACAAACTACGGACAGTTCAATATTTGTTTCGCTGTCGTGGGCTCTATTTTAGAAGGATACCTTTTGCGATCCGATAAATCTTTTGCAACGGGATTATGTAAACAAAGTAACCAAGGGTTCAATTCTGTATGAGGTGCATTTCACCCAATTCTGCTTAATTAAATATAACCAGCAGCCCTTTGTTTATGTGCTAATTAGCCTCACTAACCTCGTTTGCATGTACAAAATACAAAAGAAATGTTGCTTGAGAGTGAGGCTAGTGAGTCTAGTTAGCACATAAACAAAAGAAAACATTTTTGGCGTCCATTTATGCATTCAGTCTATTTCATGGACATTCAGGGCTTGACATTAACACTCACCCGTTTCCCATTGGATAGTAAATTTACCACTTGTAAAGTAAAAAACTAGAAATGAACCAGAATACTCACCTGATTTGGGAAGTAAATTTTTTACTACAATGGAAGATTGTTGACATTTTTGACTGCCTCACGAGGATTCATATCAAAGGACCCTGTGAACATTGTTAACTTTGATCCTCAACCCGGACTGCAACTGTGGTGAGCTGGTGGTTCAAGGTCAAGGCAGTCCAATTTCAATGATTAATAAAAATTTAGTCATTGAAATTATGACATCTCATTAACATCAAATAACACACTGACAGTACCAAGAAACATGTTCATTTCTGCAGGAAGCAACTGTAACACTGTAATCCATTTTGGAAAGTGAAATTTTGAGGTGGAAAGTAAATTTTGAAACCTACTCTCCAAAGTGAAAAGTGGTTTCAAAAGTTAGTGTGAAGCCCTGACATTACATGAATTAAAATCGTATTTTTCACGTGCCAGCAAACGTGTTTGACTCCTCTTTCGTGCTGAAAATCCATGGCTAAAAATCATTCGTTACTGTTGCATTTACAACAAAACAACTGAAACTTCAAACTTCCCAGCCTCAAATGATGAATTTCTGTAGAAAACTGCAATGATGAGCCCCTTGATGAAGTTTATGAGTAACAGACGCACTGGCCTTGAACACCAAAGTGGTTTGTGTTTTTTCACCTATCGGTGAGCGTCACGCTTTACCTAAGTATTCACATCAAAAATGACTGAAGGAGTTAAATACTCGATTTTAAATGATGAATGTCTCTACAAAACTGCTAATGATTAGCCCTTTGCTTATCGATAGGTTTAAATTTCTTCAAAAGTACATTTGGTGTTTTTTTTGGCTTTACAACACAAATAACCAGCTGCCAGAAGGACTTTGAGCCATTAGAATAAGCTTATGTTCATATTTTTTGCTCTTTTAATGACGCACCGACCAGCGAACACACAAACTATTTTAACATTCACACCTTAGTTGAATCGCAGATGATGGAGAGTAAACAAACGACAAGGCAACTAAAGAAAGACAATAGGAGAGCTCATACAATGTAAATGCTGATGAGCCTTTTTGCGTACAGTTGTATGTGTTGATGCGCATCCATGTTTTTAGGTGCATTTACTTGTTTATCATATGTACGTTTTTTGTGTATATTTTGGTTCACTTACATTTGTATCTCCGAGCTGCACTGTAAAAGTATGATATTTTTCTTACAAAATTGTTTTAAGGTATGGTTTTTGTGGATAACAAACAAGCACTTTTTCTTTATCTAGTGCAAATTACACAATTTTTGATCCAGGGTTCGGTTAAGAACATGGTAACAGTTCTCAGTTCGACAATATTTTCTTTCTTCACATCAAAATCAGCTTTGATAAAATTAGAAAAGCCTTGTTTACAAGTCAGGAGAACATTTTGATGTATGGAGGTGGAACCATTGCAACTCATTTTGACGGCTTACATAAAATACATTTTTGTAACAAAAAGCAAAAAGGAATCAAAGGGCAATGTAAAAAAAAGGTTGTTTTGATGTTGCTTTTATTTTCCCTCATGAGTTCAAGAGAACAGAAGAAGATTTATGGACCATGTTTGTAAGTAATTTCGTTTCAACTTATGCAGGAATTTCAAGATTACAAAGATGCAGATGATGCTGTTTATGAAATGAATCACAAGGAATTGATGGGAGAAAGGTATTAATACATCTTTTCTTGGTACTTGTGACCCTATTCTTTACTGTACATGCAGGTTGTTTTTCTCATGTTTTTCTTCTGAATGCCATCTACCATTAGAATAACTGTTGAACATGCACGTCCCACCTCAAGAAGTGGAGGTAGTGGAGGAGGGGGAGGAGGAGGAGGAGGAGGAGGAAGAGATGGTGGGAGTGGAATGAGACGTGGTGGTGGATTCAGGTTCAGAGACAGGTTGGTGCTTGGCGCCTTGGCATTTATACTAGTTGTCAATAGATAAATAGCCTCACACATTTGCAAAAGAATACTCTATTTTATGGCTTGGTTTGGTGGATTCATATTTTATTGGAAAGCTGTTCCACAATATTGTGCCAGCATATTTTATCCCGGTCGGAGACTGGTACGAGCATTGTGGTTGTTTGGGGGTCTAGGCCAAGCAATTGTAGTATTCCATTTACTTGCGATAAAGGTAATTTGCTTGCCACGCAAGCTGTAGGAGAATAAAGAAACTACATTTTGAAGAGTTGAAAAGCAAGGATAAAGGATCCATGTTTGCCTTGCTATGGAAAACACAGTCTTAAAACATTCTGTGCTTTGTTCCATTTCAAATAACCATCAAGAACACAGAGATATATCCAGGTTTTCAAATTTGGGGTCCTCTGGACCCCTTTTTGAAAAATTTGGGGTCCATTGCAAAATTTTGGGGGTCCAGCTAATTAATATTCAAGAATTAATATGCAATCTATTGCCTCTTAATTGCTGCTGCCATACCCTTTCCGATTTCTAATTGCACAACGAACGAATATGTACTTAAAATAATCAATTTCTTTGAAACTGTTGTCAGTGCCTATTGATTCATCGATCAAAATGTATGGGCTGTCAAAGCTCCATCAATCACATTGAAAACATCTCAAGGAATCCGTATGCTGTAGGAACTGTTGGCTCCAGTTGATAAATGATCTAGATCTCCACAGCAAAAAAACAGAACTGCTTGATTGGTGCGTGATTTGAAACCTGTACGATGGGACTTTGTTTGTAAGTTTCAGCCTGATTGGTGCGTAATATTCAAGAATTAACATGCAATCTATTGCCTCTTAATTGCTGCTGCAGTACCCTTTCAGATTTCTCATTGCACAAAAATAAAGTCTTGTTGTGTTTAAAATCAAAATGTATGGGCTGTCAAAGCTCCATCGATCACATATGCTGTAATGCTGTAGGAACTGTTGGCTCCATTTGATAAATGATCTAGATCTCCACAGCAAAAAAAACAGAACTGAATCTCAATTTTCCGTAAAAGAGCATTATTTATTTTAACTACACTTGAGGTGTAATTTAGGAACAAAAGAGTAAACAAATGTAAGCGATCGATACACAGTTCATTGTCGGCCAGTGCGGCCTTGACTTCGCCATGGCCAATGTTAATAATCAAGCGATTGAATACAAGTTTCATGTTCAACATGTTAATTATAACACTAACTCCCAAGAAAACTTGCATAATTTGCAAAACAGACAAATTATGTGCAAAACAAGAACAGAGACTTGATTGGTGTGTGATTTGAAACCTGTACGATGGGAATTTGTTAGTGAAAAACGGCTGGAGCGATCTGAAATCAAGCTTTCCACCCTTGTCTTTCTATTGGTACGCAGAGGTGAATGTCGAACACAGACCCTTCATTTTTCTGGGTATTTTTAATTTTATAAAAAGCGCTCTACTGCATGTAATTCTACTAAGTTGTAGAAGGACACGGCCAAATTCTACTCGTGACAATCAGTCATCATTGACACTGTTGGAATGTTTTGTGGATTTATCCTAATGCAGCGAAAAAATAATGATGCTTATCAACGTTTGCAAACGTTTTCTGGATGTTTTTAAATGATTTTGCAATGGTATGGAACGTTTTCTATTTCCGCTGGGGAACGTTGCAAACGTTTCAGAATGCATTGACAATGTTTTTGAATGCATTTCAACGTTTCCAAATGCGTTGCGTGGAAAAACAGCTCAACGCAATTTTCATTAAGCCTGGTTTTCCCAAAGAGGGTCACAAATAAGGAATATACTCAATCTGCAAACAAGAGTTATTTACACCAGCTGTAATTAATACTTTGTCAAATATTTCAAAGTGTGACAAATAAGACCGCATTTGCCAGATTCATTATAATGCGTTCGGAGTTGAAAACAAGTGCTGCCTTAGTAAGATATCTACTGCATCAATTTCTTTCTGTACATGTAGTTTAGTTTTAAAAGCAATAGAAAGATAGTAAAAGCAAAAATTGCTGAACAGAACACTTTTTAGCATTGTCTTTGGTTTGAGAGCTTTGGAACCAAATGTTTACTTTTGGTAATCGGACGTGGCACCATTCTCAGTATTGATGTTCATGAAAAACTTGGGATGTTACAAAAACTCCTGAGTAGTGCTGGTTTCTTTATTTTTCCAAAGTTATTAGGCTTAACAAGTTTTCAGGAAAGTTTTGTTAATTTAAGCTTTTACCGGTACTGGGATTTCTCTGTTTTCGCGCGTCTTTGTATGTCAATGATCCAAACTGCAGCTTGGCAACAGAAAGGTCAAAAAAGCGATCAGTGGTCAGCTACGGGATGACAACTGAGTTTCATTGTCAATGTTTTGTTCAGTGAATGTGAAAAGAAGTTTAAACTTTGTAGGTTCATTTCAAAAACTCACAATGACCAGTACTAGTGGACACCACTCTTTAATTCAAATATTAATCACAGGAATTAAATATTCATTTTATCATTCTGCCTATTGTTTCTTGGAGCAATAAACATCACAGCTAAATACGACTTTGAATAACAAAAGAAAAAAGCACATCGAAAGCATGTTTAGAAATGCGCATTTACAAACAGATATGCACAAAAAACATGCATGGGTTTTGCATCTGCATGTGACTCCTATTTCTGGTCTGCACTGTATGATGGGCATCTTTATGAAATTACTCTTGAAGTCAAGATTACACTTGGGCCATTTCCTCTCAACCAGAGATCCTGTTTACGAGCAAGGGGTTGCCTTTTTGGTATATGGCCTTATTCTTTTTTGTTCTTTTTATGGGATAGATATGGTGCTCCATATAACACAGAGTACAAAGTAACTGTTGAAAATTTATCTTCACGTGCAAGCTGGCAGGTGAGAATTCCATCATTATGCTCATTCAACATTGTTCATGTATTTAAGGTTTATGTGGTGTAGCTGTTTCTGCAAATTGCAGATTTTCCTTGTCTGTCCTAATGACCAGTGTTTTGCCATGATATTGTTTTTTTTAGTGAACAACCGTCCAGTATTTCAAGAGAAGCCTTTCTAAGAGAGTTAAAATTAACTGATAATAAAGTTTACAGGTGTTTTGATGACTCTGTTATCATTATCAACTTTAACCCTTTAACCCATTGTGTTGTCAGCAGATTAGCAAAAAAATATGAGCCCACAATACTTGTGTATATACATGTAGAAACCGCTGAAAATGGCAAATGCTATCGTTTACATAACATCACAGCTAAATTACACGACAATAATTAGACTATCTTCAGATTAAAAGGAAATTCATGGGGAGAAACGAAATGACTTTGTCATTTCTTTATTTATTTTAGCAATCGTAGCAGCTAACTGGCAACTGCTAACCCTTCTGTTTCAAAAGAGTGAATGTTTAGGGTTAGGGTTAACCCTAATTTACAGGACTATTTTTTATGTCCCCTATCATTCATGTACATATAAAAACTAAAAAATTGGTTTCGCATCACTCATTAGTAAAGATGTGCCTCTCTAAGTTCTCCCCTTTGTTAGAGTCATGTTTGTACGGTTTGGCCTTTATCACTTAATGTCATAAGATAGTTTTTTGGCTGGTAATTTCAGTGTTGGCCTATCCCCAACAGGAAAGGCAATTTTGTTGGATGTCTCGTGCTGATTCGGCTTTGGGTAGTTATTATGAACTGATAAAACTGTTGGTGGTGCAGTTGATGACTCTTGAATGATTTTGTCTAATGCATTGTTTATATCAACATCGCAGAATGTCTTATTTAAATCAATCAAGTACTTTAAAGTTAATGATGATAGAGTCATCAAAGGAGCTTTCAACCTTATGATTAATGATTTTTTTTCCCTTACTTATTTGACAAAACCTAAAGTTATCATTATCACTTCCGTACAGCCGTAAATTATGTACAATAATATTCATCTAGTTCTTTCATGTTTGCAAGGAAAACCAAGTCCATGGTGACCTTGTTTTATTTAAATCCATTTTCATAAAGTGAGCATGTTGTATAATTATTATTATGTCTGTGGGTAATTTTATAGACACCCGAATGTCATTCTTGAGTCACCTCCTTTCGTAATTTTAACTTGGTAGTTTTAATAACAGTAGAATTTGTCCGAATTTAGTCCAAATTTAATAGTATTATAATTTAATTATTTACACAGTGCTGCACCTTTTTGTTGACGTGTTTTTTTTTTTTTTGGTTTATAAATTTTATCAGTCGGAATAATAAAATATTCCATTTTCATGAAAAGATGCAGGGAGCAGTGGATTTGTTTGAGTAACTTCTATTCCTTGCATTTCTCTTATCCTTAGCTACAGTCTGTAGTGGTAAGGTACATTATGGGAGCTTGGTTTAGGCAGAAATCAATGCCTGATTTCTTTCCTGGTCTGTGCGATAAAAGGGGGAAATTAGTGGCTGTGGCAAAAATATGGCACTTGGCTTGCCTCTCAGGGCTAAGATTGGGTAAATCATTCGGTGATTCCTGATATGGTGATATCTTGGTGATTGGTCCTTCATTCAAGCTGATGTGGAATTCTGAATGTCACCTTGGTTTTCATCCACTGGGGTTAAGTTCGTATAAATGGTAACACATCTATGGTCTTGGTCTAAATAGATAGTTTTGCAAAGGTAAGGTTCATGTGTACATGTTATACTAACATGTTATGTTTTAAAAGTTAGTTTTCATGATTGTGAATATTGCAGGGAAAAAAATCTTTTTATGTACTGTGGTATTAGGTTTTTTGTACATGGTTACAGTATAGAAACAGGATTTTTGTTCTCACCAATCTCTAGTATATTGGTAATACAAAAAAGGTGATTTGAGCGGTTGGAAATAAGTTATTTCACGTGCCATTAGGTTGATATTGGTTGCATGTATATTTTGTAACAACAAATTAATGCCAAAAGGTGGAGTAATTAACATTTCAGACATACATGAATACAAATGAGGAATCAGATAATGTCGTTGCATTTTACATGTAGTACTGAATGTGCAATAGATTTCCTAAGTAGAAAATGCAGTAGTATAATATTGATGCCAACATGTGAAAGCAACATTTCTGTAAGAGAAAACAGATTTCTCATGTCAATTATTAAATAGAGCTTTACAACTCACAGCTTGAATTGTAACTGTAATAGTAATATGTAACAGATATTAATGTAGAACCACGTGGCAATGGAATTTCCAGTTAGAAAAAACAAAAAAACAAAAACCCATAAGGGAAGTTGAAACCATGTCCCCAGTCTAACCAAAGGGAACTTGCAGTACAGGTTATTCCACTTAAGGAAGCCCTGATACTTGACGGCATTGTAATAAGGGATTCTCACTGAAGATTTGAAAGAAATGTACCGTATTCAAGTCAGTAATATCTTTGTTCTTTTAAAAACTCTATAATAGCGTTTCCATTCCTAATTTTTCCAGATATGCAATATAGGACACACATGACTATGGCAGATTTGGGAATTTTTTGTGTAACACCGATCTCTTTTCCAATAATTATTGTAAGACAATTCATTCATCGTGTTTCATGGCATATGTCGCTATCCTTTGTCATCTTTATGTTTGAACATTAAGATTAACCTTTGGCGCAAAACTTGTAGAGGACGTGGAATTAATTTTGGGTTTATTTTTGGCAGGATCTTAAAGATTACATGCGACAAGCAGGGGAGGTGACTTTCACACAGTGCCACAGAGATAGGATAGGAGAAGGGTTGGTGAACTGATTGCTTATATAAAAGTGATGAATTTGTTTCTTATGGCTGCTTTTTTCTGTCAGTTTCTATTAAAGTAATCCGTTTTGAAACATTTTCAGCGTTGTTGAATTTGCCTCCCTGAATGACATGCAAAGAGCACTGAAACGCTTGGATGGAACCGAGTTGTTGGGAAAACGTTTGAGGCTGACAGAGGTTAGTTATGTACAAAATAAGAGTGCTTTTATAAGCGGAGGGGTTGGTGAAGTGGTAAGATCTCTGCCTTCCAACCCTAAGGTCCCGGGTTCCATTCCCGGTTCTGCCGAGACTGGAATATTTGGCGACCATCT
Source organism: Montipora foliosa (assembly GCF_036669935.1). NCBI lineage: Eukaryota > Metazoa > Cnidaria > Anthozoa > Scleractinia > Acroporidae > Montipora > Montipora foliosa. Next base: position 37,008,601 of record NC_090871.1, on the reverse strand, counting down.
TTCCCGCTAAAGTTCACTCAGCTTTCCATCCTTCCGAGGTCGGTAAAGTGAGTACCAGCATGAATGGACTGCTTAGAAGCGGCTGCAATTTGCACCTGTATATGCTTCCAGTCCGCTGGGGGTAAATTGATCATTGTAAAGCGCCTTTGAAACGTTGTGATAAGGGCGCTATATAAATGCACCACTTTACTTTACTTTACTTTGTAAACCATGGCTGTGTGGACACCTTGATGCAGTCCCACTGTGATGACTTCTGGTACCATAATGGCATTGATTTAAAAGATGGATGACTGCCCTGGGCTCTCAAGATAATTTTGTGTCCCTTAGCTGTTGTTGTAAACTCATGAATATCGGTCAGCTACACCTACTGGTGAACTCGCCCTACGTAGGCGAGTTTGATCACCAGCGTAGGTGAGTTCGCTGTTTAGTTTCATGACAAATGAAGAACTGTGAATCGGCGCTAAAAGGAGTTCTAATGACTACTAAGTGTCACAAGCACCTTTACGTTTACTTCAAGTAATGCTTAAGTTTCGTGACAATTAATGCACACGCAATATCGCGTCCTTCAGTCAAAATTGCACGAGCTTTGGGAAGAGTTCCAGCCAAGGAGAAAGACGACAAGCCAACCCCTGAAATCCTGCTCTTAACTGTACAGGCCAACCCGTGTGCAGTAGCACCGCTGCACACAGCGCAAAACGGCTCCTTAAGGGGCCGACGCAAGGCAACGCTGTTAATTACAAGAAAAAGTTTGGTGAAGTAGCCTACGTCCGAAAGTCATCTCGCCAACGTAGTGAGTTGACCAAGGTGTAGGCGATTTCGGAAGTAGGCGAGTTGACCTGGTTCCAAACTCATCTGTCACGTGTAGTTCGAAAGGCGGTTCCCTTGAAAAGTCTTAAGACCGGGACACACTAGGCGACAAGTCAGTCGCTGCGACAAGTTGCTCCATGTGTACTACTTGCAAAACAAGTCGCTGCGACACGACTCCTGTTCGGAGCACACGCAGTGATCGCGTATGAGGGGGAATGTGAACTAGTTTTCTAATTCAATATGGCTGACCATATGACGCTCTCTCACTGGTTCATTTATATTTTGTCGCAGCGACTTGCTGCCGGAAGTGTACACACGATGCGACAACGCTGCTTTCGCTATTTTTGTCGCTGCGATAAGTCGCACGAATTCAAACTGGTTTGAATTCGTGCGACTGATCACGGCGACAAAATTCTGCCGCAGCGACAATGATTTTCATGAAATTAACCGTGTCACACAAAGCAATTTGTTTGGGCGACTTGTCCCCGCGACGTGTCGCAGCGACGTATCGCCTTTAGACAGTCGCACGCACTAAGCTTTAAAAAAAAGGAACCACCCACCGAAAAACTATTCGTTTCGTACGTTTTGTCATTGCAAACTTGTTTCTTCCATCATGTTCAATTATCACCTTTCGTTCATTGATTTCTGGCCTGTCTGGTATCCAAGTAGTTCCCTATTTAGTTCTATCCGCAAAAGCTTTAGGAAACTCCAAAAAGAAATAGCTTTGAATGTTATATTTCTCATTAATTTATTGTTTGTGGTATAGAGGGGAGGACGGCCCAGACGATCTTCACGTTCGCTATCACCACAGCGCCGGCCAAGGTATATTTAAATTCTTTCATAGTCGTATTACCTACAATGTAGCTTTGTAAGGATGATTTATCCGTCAATGTTAAAAAGGGAGTCTAACACAGACTTTTGGTTTATAAAGCAGGTCCAGATCTCGTTCACCAAGAAGATCCCGATCACCCGTGAACAGGGGGCGTCACTCACGCTCCCCAATGGCACAGCGCCGCTCCTTGTCACCACGCCGCGGAGAGAGTCCAGGAAGACGTCTTTACTCAAGCTAAAGCCTTACGGCAACAATTATTTTGGGAATTAAAAAACAAATTGGCGTTGATTGATTTGTTCAGCAGGGGAATATAATACTGAGTTATCTAATTCTTAGAGATGTACCACGAGGCATTAAAAGGTGTTTTATTCTGAAACTTTAATTCCTCTCCTATCCATTCAGTTTCCTTTCATAAGTTTTAACTTCTCAGTAGGTGCCTTTCTGGGATCCTTTGGGCAATAATTAATGTAGACTTGGAAGAACCAAACTGCTGAATGACTAGGATCTGTTTCTTCGTTTGATTTACAAGTAATGATAAACCCTGACAAGCGGAACCGAAAAGTTGGCTGGAAACAGTCCAACTAAGCTCTTTATTCTCGGAGAAGCCCAGTTGTTGTTTTATTCAATGTTTTTAGCAAGTTTTTTCTTCATTGTGATTGTAATTAAATAGATGATAATAGGTGGTATTTCACTGTTAACTTTGTGATCATTAAATTGAATCACGCATTAGTTGATTCCATGTGTGTTGGTGTAGTGGTTTTGTATTGATCTTAAGTTGCGTGAAAATAGTTGTTCAAATTGGACACCCACTTGATCGTTCGCCAATTACACGACAAAATAGGCTCGCACAGAACCAATCAGATTCGAGAATTTTGTAATAGTTACGATCAATAACGGTAATAGGACTGAGTGGAGCCCAATTCGGTCTGTAATCATACGAGTGGTTAACAAAATCGGACGACAGCTTAGCGGGAGGCCGATTTGTTTAATCACGTGTACGATTACAGACCGAATTAGACACTACTCAGTCCTGTTACCAATTAATCATGACCATTTCAATTTCCGAGAAAACAAATGCAATTCCTTTTTCACTGTCTAACACCAACTACGCAGGCTAGGATACAAAAGAAATCCCATCTTCATCTCTTGTAATAAGCCTCCGTTCATGAAACATCGATATTTGATATGTGCGCAAATACCAATGACTTGTTGGATCACTGTGTGGGAGGTCTAAGTGTTCAACTCTCGTCGAATCAACACTCGGGAAGTCTAAATGGTTAGACTTGAAAGTATTATGCTCGGATACTCGGACGATGAAGCTCCGGTCATGTTTCACACAACACTAGTTCAAGAAGTCCATCGGATCATTTAAATATTCCAAACCCACACACTGTTGGCACAAAGAGTAGGTCTGGGAGACGCATTTCTGGTGTTTAATAGTGTTGTCATGCGCAGTTAAATATATCATAAAAATATTTAAAACCTTCATCCCACATGAGTATATATATTACTACGTATCCCCTGAATTGTAACCACTGTCATTCGTGCGTGCCCACGCACTGCGGTCAAGGACAGCGCATGAAAGAACGAAGTTGCTTCCACGCGACTTCAAACCAGAGAACGAAATAAAATCTGGCAATAATGCGTATATTACCTCTTACTTACCGAGGTTAAGAGTCGTACTGTAAGCTCGGCCCTCGAACTTACAATGGGCCCGGGGGAAGGAGATAATACGATTAATGTTACATCTTTTGGTATTAAATCGCACGGAAAAAAAGACACCTTGAGTCCAAGCAGGACAGAATTGTAGAATGTGGTCCGTTCAAAAAATTGACTAATTCTCGTGCGGGTTCTATTTGAACGGTACAGCGCATACTAACACTCCGATAATTGCCTCAATGATATGGCGCGGTTTTAGTTGTATTTCTGCAGGTACCGGAAAGCATTGTGTTTTAGTCACTCGGGATTAGTCTTTATTTGGAGTTGTTTTGTTTTCTGTCTGTTTTACGTAATTTCTGCTCCGGTACTTGCAGAAGCTGCCGTTTTTAGTGTCAAAATTCAAATGTACATTCGGCAATTCAAACATTCAATTTATCTATTCAAACCTTCAATTCAGCAAGTCAAACTTTCAATTCACCAATTCAATTCAATTAGGCCTAAGGTTAGCTATAATGTATGTTTTGGATTCTTCTGTATTGTTAAAACAATGACTCGTTCCCCGTGAAACGAAATGAATATTTGAATTGCCGAATTGAATGTTTGAATCGTCGAATTGAAAATTTGAATGGCATGTTTGAATTTTGACACTAAAAACGCGCCATAAGTTTAGGTTGAACGAAACAGCATATTAGTCGTTGCTTAATAGGAAGGCGGTGTGGTCCAGTGTTTAGGGCGTTGGGTTTGCATGCGGTTTACCCGAGTTCAAAATTCCGTTCTAACCTCTGGTTTGGATTTGTTTCTGGCTGTTTCCGAACTCAGCTCTACCACGCTTTGTATAATAGCCAACTGGTTGCCTCCTGCCAGTTGGGGTGAAGTGGGGTGCCTGTGAACTAGCTTGATAGCTAAGTGCACTTCCTCTATAAACAAAGCATTTTTACCTGTAAAAATAGTCCATATATAGTGTCTCTTTGTAGAATAAAATTTAAATTAAAGGGGTTCTGTTGCCAAAGTCTTATTTTAACAGTTTTTGGTGAAGAGTGTTCTGTACTGAATCACGCGAACAACATTCGTGACAACCCTGTGAGTATATAACAAATGAATTTAGGGGAGGGGACTATTTATATTAACGTTTTGGCGATTTTTGGGAAACGCCGTACACAAACTTCAAACAACTTGCACATTTTTCCACGTTGTACTCCATTTGAACGGCTCTCCATCCAGCTAAGCTGCAGACGATACAATGTTTCTTCACTGCACCAAAATGAAAAACAAACAAAAGGATTTTGCTCATGTCATTTTTCTACAGTCTGGTGTCGCATGCTTCATTCTCAAAGCTAACTTTCGCTTTTTCTTTGTTCTCAATTTTGGCGACGCCGTTATGGAACCCACTTGTGTCGCATGCTTCATTCTCAAAGCTAACTTTCGCTTTTTCTTTGTTCTCAATTTTGGCGACGCCGTTATGGAACCCACTGGTGTCGCATGCTTCATTCTCAAAGCTAACTTTCGCTTTTTCTTTGTTCTCAATTTTGGCGACGCCTTTATGGAACCCACTGTTGACTGTGTTTGTTCGACTCATCATCGAGGTTTGGGTGTTCATCTCTGATTTCTGTCGCTGAATTCCGTTTTGCGAGTTGGGTGTTGCAATGGCCTCTATACAAAGTTTTCGTAGGGAATCCTTCCGGAAACTGGGGCTATTGAAGAAGTAAATAAAGGGATTGCAGATTGAATTAAAAATGCCAAAACTGTAAGTTATGACTCGCACAGGATCACCAGGGTTAGGAAAGGGTGCCACGTATTTCTCGATGAAGCCAGAATAAATTACAAAGGGCGCCCAACAGAGAAGAAAGCAGATTATAACAGTGAGCAGCATACGGGTAACTCTTTTTCGTGTTCTATCCAGTGATTCTACGTTAGCCTTGGACATTGTTCCTTGGCGAGAAATTTTTCTTTCTCGGCTCCATACTGCTTTGCCAACGCGACTATATAACACTGCGATGGTAACCAGCTGAATTCCGAAGGTGAAAATGGAGAGAAAAATCAGATACACACTACCAGCTGTAGTGTTATTTGGAACAGTTTGGCAATACCAAAAGCTTTGGTTGTCTGTCGAAACTCTTACTGTAGTAGCGAAATAAAACGTGGGCAGGAAAATAGCTATTCCGTAAATCCATGCGGCTGAGATGAGGTACTTTGGACGTAACCAGACCTTCATTGCTTGCAAAGGGCGAACCAGTGAATAATATCGATCAATACTTATCACGGTCAGTAAACACATGGAACTTGAAGGGGCCAGAAACTAAAGAAAAGCAATGTCATTGTTAAGTAACAACTTGAAAGTACCCTTTCCAATGAGGAAACCATAAGCAAATCTCTTTAGTTATGCTTTTGTTTCATGTTAGCCCAGATAGATCTACATCTACATCTACATTTATACGTTAGCAGGAACTATATATAGTTATCACACTAACTTTAAATAAAATTCTTAAATAAATAAATGAATAAACAATAATAATAATAATAATAATAACGAAACAACTGTAAAAATATCATCCGTTAAAAGAGGAAAAAAAAAATCGTACAGCACGCGCGGTACGCATTTTAGCAAATATTCGTGCGGTATTCTGTACAACAACGAAGTGAAATCACCAAATTTGAGGTTTTCACAACAACGCGAGCACACAAATGCGAATCTTTCATTCTCTAGTTTTACTTTGAAACCGCTCGCAGATACTTCGCCCACATTATGCTACACGAACGAGGGAGGCCTAAACGCGAGAAACTTACCGAAGTTAAAAGTCGTAGATCTTAAAGCCCGTTTAAAGATCTTTAAACGCTTTCAACATTTGAACCAAAATTCGTTCAACAAAATTTCAACGAATGTTGGGCAAATGTTGGACGCAAAAACTTCGCGAAATAGTTGATTACGAGGAACTAAGAACTAGAAACCAGACTCTCTCGTTTAGATCAACTACTTTGACATTGACGTTGACTTTTGCCGCTTGATGTGAGCATGCGTTTTTTCTACAATTGTCGAACAGAGTGTTCAAACGGCTTGCAACACCATTCAACATTTTCGAGAACAAAGGAAAAGTTGAATCGATGTTGAATGAAAGTTTAAACTGATTTAAACTTCATTCAACACGCTTTTGATCTTTCAACCTTTTTTCACGTTTTCAACAATGTCGGAAGACCTGTTCAAACGCATCGAACATTTGGTTCAACAAAGCGTTGAGTGCATGCTGAAGCAATTGCTGAAACCGGGCCTTAAACGGGCCTTAAAAGTCCCTATTGTCGGGTTTATGAATACTGTTGGTAACGCGTATGAGAGGGTTTTTTTGGAGGAGTGGGACGGTGCAGTAAGGGGGACGAAGTGAGATGAAAATCATCAGTGACGAGGCTAACTCATGTCCTTCTAGGTGAAGATGGGGACATGAAAACACTTGGACTTGGAATCTTGTTTAATCCTCTTCACATACTTAAAGTGGTACTACGACCAAAAAAAAATTTTGTTTTTCCTTTGGATTTCAAAACTATGTTAACTAAACACTAACTCACCTAAGTTTTAAGTTCTCATTTTAAAAAGACACCTGTTTATTTTAGCTTAAATTTTCTTATTTATTGGTCCGCCATTACTAACTTTAAAATCTTGAGAGAGCTGGGTCGAGGATAAAATGACGTCAAACACTCACTAGTTTAAGAATGCAATGCGTGTGTACGCGGCCTAATTAATATGCAGCACGGAAGTATCTGGCTTTCAGACTTTTCAACCCGTGTTTTGCATATACAATAAATTGTGTTTACACGCTGAAATTTTAAGCTAGTGAGTAAATGACGTCATTTTCTCTAGATCCAACCCTCTGAGGTCCAATCGGCCAGTTTTGAACGTGAGTAATGGCGGACCATGAAATCCAAAACTTACACTCAAAATAAACAGCCTTTGGATAAAACTCAAAGCTCAACATTTTGCCAGTTAGGTGTTAAGCGAACACGCTTTCAAAATCTGAAGGAAAAAAGGAAATGATTTTTTGATCATAGTACCACTTTAAGAGTCACATCTCCTTTGTTTCTCGACTGTGATTTAGTTCTAGTAGCCTGCGTGCAAACGTCTCGTATTTCCTTTGTTTTTCCGCCTGTAACAAAGGTAAAAGGAGATGTACGCACGCAGGCTACTTTGCATGGTTCCAGAATTCGGGAGCATAATGTCGTTTTCCTCACGGGCCGAAGTCACTCAAAGCAGCTTGTCGCAACATTTCTTGGAAACTTCAACCAGTCAGAACATTCTCCCTTGCGTCATCAAATGTTATGTCCAATCATTGAACTATGGTTTAATTTTTGAACTAATTTCACGAACTGAGGCTACGATGATTTCGTTCCACCACAGTTTTTTTCTTTCAGTCTTTAGAATTTGCCCTCTACTCGCGTTGCGTTTCCTCAGACCTTGAAAAATTAACTCTTCTGACTCCAGGGCAGTTGACTGAAAGTAGACATTTTCAATCTGTTCTGAGGAATGATTTTTAATTAACTGATGAAACTAACCTGGACAAAGCGTGCTATCTTGCATATGGCACTGGCTCCACTTTTGTCTTCCTCTGGGTAATAAAAGTTGATCCATATGGTCATCGGGATATTCAGCAAACACACGAGCAGATCAGAAATTGCCAAATGCAATAGGAACAATTGAACAGGTGACCGTTGACCACGGCGACGAGATGACATGATTATGAATACAACCATACCATTGCCACACAGACCGATCAGGGCTATCACTCCTGTATGATGGTGACAAGCAAATGAAACCAGCGTAAGCAAAATATTGCATACCAAATTCAAAGTATGTTACTTACAAGTTTATAAACAAGACAGTTAACTGTGTTAATTTGTTGAATATAAATAGTTTACTTCATAGAAAGTGCGGCGTACGGGGTTTTATGCACGAGTTGTTTGTGTCAAAAACCCGAACGAGCGAGGAACGAGCGAGTGAGGGTTTTTGACACAAACAACGAGTGAATAAAACCCCGTACAAAGCACTTTCTATGTCGTAAACTCTTTATTACACATAACATGAGAATTTTCATTAAAATAGTTTTCTGAACGCGAATTAGAAACAAAAACTCACTAACAATAGAACCAAATGCAAATTTAATTTAATTCAATAACAAAGTACGATTTGCACGATTTGCACGATTTGCACGAGATGCACGAGTGATTGGCATGGAAACGCCTTTACGCTATCGCTGATTGGTTATACTTTCACATGTGAAATAGCTGTACGCCATTCTGATTGGCTGTATAGGTCTTTTTCACATGTGAAAATAAAGCGTATAGATTTGTACAAATGAGCTTTATGGAATAAAATTCTCATGTTATGTGTAATAAAGTAGCTTTCCTTCCAACCACGAAAATTGTAATAGCAATCAGTAAAATTCACCCGTTTTCTTCATGAGAAAAGTTGCTTGTAACGTGAAGCAAAAAAACAAGTTTTCGTCCTTTATGACTCAATTTTGTCTTGCAGTCGTCTAAAAACCTCAAAGCTGCGGAAACAATTATTCCGGCTTTAATTTGTCTAAAGCATCATGCCTGTTACATAAAATGGTTTCTCTTTTGTGTGCAACTGACTGAAGACCACTCAACGACCAGGGAAAACCACTTAAATGTCCCATGTAAAAAATAACATTTCAGACGGTAAAGAGAAAAACTCATCATTCCTGATGTTGAAAGTGATCGGGGACAGTTTGAAGAAGAGAAAAAATTAGTAAAAGTACATAATACCCGGCATTGTCTACAGGGATCGGTGATTACGCATGGACAGTCACGGAAAATAACAGGAATCATGACTGGCTATCGTGTGCATTATTTGAAATGTTATTTTTCTTATGGTCTTCGTTTTTCGGGCCTTTAATTTTCTTTCGTTTTTCTGTCTTCGGTCTTCGATCTTTGATCTTGGTTTTCCAGTTAAGATCGATTTCCACACACCATTTCATAAAATAATCTGCAAGTTTTTTTCCAAAATCGTCTCTCTAAACCAAACCAACTTATTGCTGTCAACGAGTGTTAAGCGCACCCTGAGCAACGATGGAGAAAACAAGCGCTTAGCCAAAACTCATGACTCGGCAAGAAAACCCAGAGGGGAGAGTAGCCATTGGGAAGATTAAAAAGCACTCGGGAGGCTCTTCAGGTGTTCCCGATACTTTCTGCGTGTTGTGGGTATCTCCATATAGGCAGAGAAACAGTTAATCAATTACTGGTGTCTCGCTCCGACTATTACCTAACTTTGACTACTTGCCTATACCTCTATTCTAAAACTACTGGGCTCTCTATCAATTTGAGCGAATTTGCGGCGCAAATAATTCGCTCAAATTGATAGAGAGCCAATAACATGTGGGAAGAACTCGTAGGCCATGATAAATCCTTACTGAGAACTTCTCTACAACCATTTAGGCAAACATGCATCGACCCCATGAGAGGGCAAGTGAACAGAGGGGGTGAGGTGGTCGGGAAAAAGTCAGTAGATATCGACAAGAGAGTGACACAAATACAACACTGAAGGTAAAGATATGGTGAAAATTTTCATTCTTTTGGGCCCTTACCCAAAACCCCACGCCAAGGCTAAGGCTAACTCACTTACGGTTACATGCTTACAAAACTGAATCAATATGAAGTCAACCGTGACCCGTCAATACCACAGGGTCCTGCTAATACCAAATATAACCTCAAGAAAAATCACGACTCAGTATTTTAAAAAGTAGAAACAAAAATCCTCGCCATAGTACCGCTCAAGTAAATTAAGGCATGGGCCCCAACCTGGCCCCAAATTATTGCACAAAAAAGTAAGGGGGTGATCTAACTTCTGAAGATTTAGTAATAACAGCCCAAGAACTCTCGCAGACTAATAACGTCCGAAAGTGTTTATATTGATGTGGCTGACGTATGCAAATGAGGTCACGTGACATGTTACGGCCACAAAACTCAAAATGAAAAACGGCAACAGCTTATGCTAAAATTTGGTCCACATAAAAGTAAATCCAGTCACCAGAAAACGGTAAAAAGTGTTGCCGTTTAGCTGGGAAGATTTCTGTGCTAAACATAACTTTGACATGTCACGTGATAATATATCATCCCATATAGCAGTTAACTTTCACATGTTATTGCTGTTAACGATGCCCCAATGTTATTTCGTGTTCTATAAAAAGGATCAATAGTTAGACTACCCCCTCACTTATTTTGGTAAAATTGATCTGGGCCCAGGCCTTGATTAGTCACCTGAGCGACCTAAGGCGATTCCCTTCAAAAAGCGCACCAAGTAATAACAGAAACAGTGCTACAAGCAATAGTTCCTTTGAAGCCACCTGAATTTTTAATTTCAGATATCTATAAGAGGCAATTGCTAAATTGTCGTGATAAGTGCGAGGTTCACTTCTCACTTTTATCTATGACCAGCACTGCTTGAATACTTGACGCGGACTATTCACCGATGTGAAGGTTGTATATTCACCGAGCAGCGAACACTAGCCACGACACTTCCGTGAATAGTTGTTTTAGTGTGTTACTTAAACAGTGAAATAATATAGCACACAAAAAGATTTTAACTCATTTATTCATGCAACGATTACAATATTCCGCCCGCCCCCCAATTGCTGGGAGGTGAATAGCAAACTTATATCCGGAGTTTGAGTGGCCAATCAGAGCGCACCTTCTACGTGATCCACTGTTTCAGTATAAACTAATTATATTTATTTCATTCATCCAGTTCTTTCACAGGAACACATGAGCCCAACAAATTGACCTGCCCCCAAACGAGTGACTTCATAGCTTAGTTGGTAGAGCATTGCAATGGCATCGTAGCAGAGGTCATGGGTTCGAAACCTGTTGCAGCTACCTGTCAGTTGTAGTAGTGGTCGTGATAAGTAGCTGCTTATCTGAGTCACTGCCATGATCGTTCATAACTTTTATTTCATGTCCATTCTACAATTCAAATACATTTCAAACTCATTTCTTTCGCATTCTTATTAAAAAAAGAGTGTATTTAGCGAACAGTTCAATTGGTTTTAAATTTGATAGCTCATGTCCACTGGATAGTGATTGATCTGATGGAGAGAGATCTCCACCAGGCCCAGGTTGTTTGAAGGGTGGATAGCACCATCCACTGAATAAATCACTATCCACTGGATAACTCAATTGGTTTTGCTAGTGTTTATCAGCTGGGTAGTGATTTATCCGCTGGATACCGTTGTCCACCTTTTGAACAAACGAAGCCTGATATTTTCTACCGACTCAGTATCTTTACTTAAGAACTTCTTTTTCGTAGCAAACAAAGCAACTATAACTTACTATGACCCTATCTTCAATACTGCTGTTAAGCTGTGCAATAACCTGCTGGCAACACCGAGAATAGATTTTTTCCAGAGATGCCAGTCTCTAAAACCGCTTATCGTAAAAGGCACAATTCAAAGCGACGATCTCATTACTATCTCTACTGTTCAAAGAAGAGGCAAAATATCAGTCAATACCATGAGCACTAAACAGCAAGATATGTTTTTATACATTTGACTATCAAAAAAATGTTTTCCTTCGTTTGCACAAACAATGCAATCACGAAATCACAAGGGAAAGCAAAACTTTGCATAAAGCGGCAGTAAAAAGTATGTTTTTGAATTGGCAAAAATAAATAAACGAGCCTTCACTTCATTTGAATGCCGCTGAATTCACGGTAGCCGCGAAAAGGCAGCCTTAAAATACCTATATGACCTGGTGCGGAAGTGGATCTTGTTAATTTTCATGATCCTGTGATTAATCTGGCACCTGCAGCTATTGCTGCGGGCAGCTCACAGCTCCGGCCGGAATGCCAGGCCTGGCGATATATAATGATGATTCATGTTTGAGCTTTATACACCTATGGGGCGCCAAATGTACAAATATTATGACTTTTCCCCTATATTTTGCGTTATTTATAAATAACACATTGAAGTACCTTTGCGATTTATAAATCGCAAGGTTACGAACTTTGCGATTTATAAATCACAAGGTTACGAACTTCGCGATTTATAGATCGCAAAGTTACCAAGTTTGCGACTTATAAATCGCAAGGTTACGAACTTTGCGATTTATAAATCACAAAGTGCGATTTTGCGATTTAATAATATAACCGCAAATTCATGAAATCTCGTGGTCCAATGTTTTGATTTTTTTTGTGCAAGACAAAACTAGACAAGACCGCTCTCCTCAGCCGTCTCAGAAACAATTTCTGATGCATTAAATGCTCAGGAATCATCACAGAAAAGTGAGGTAAGGATAGGTTTTATTTTCTTCATCAATTTTATTTCGATTTATGGCGAATCGGTCTGAATTGTAGGCTTCGTTTTTTTTAATTTGCAGAGCTCGAGATCACAGAATCTTTATCGTACTGCATCTATCCCACGAACCGCTCCTTCTCAAGTTTGCACGATTTCATCTACAATCTTGGACAAAATAAAATGGAACAGAAATGCCCCCTCTCCCCCAAATCAAGGATGAAGGTGCGTGAAGGCCAAAACGCGCCATTTTCCCATCACTGATTTTGGGGGGAGGGGTGGTCTCAATGTTCCATTTAATTTGTCCAAGATTGTAGCTTCATCTATACCTGTGTCGTTACAAGTTATCATTAACGAATGAGAGAAGAGATCCTCGGACTTAATTCGACAATTTAAGCAACTGTCTCTTTTTGACACCTGAAAAATTCAGGTGGCTCCAACGGCATTCGAACCCATGATCTCTGCGATACCGGTGCAATGCTCTCTGAAGCCACACACTTGGGAGGGTCTTGTTTCTGTGAAGGACTCGATGAATGAAATGAATCTACCGTATATTAACATTAGCAAAAATTCCATTAGTGCCAAGATGCAAACAAGTTCATATTACATAGACCGAAAGGAAATTGAAAGTAAAAAGTAGGATGAAAATCATTTCTCCCTGAATTTCATATTTACGTCCGACATAGACACTTTTGCGAGCGAAATGATGTAATATAATATGCACTTGTCAGCATCGTTTGCATCTTGGCACTGGTGGAATTTCTGCTAATGTTAATAGAGATTCATTTCATTGATTGACTCCTTCACGGAAAGAAATGAGCCCAAAAAATTGACCTGCTCGGAAGTATTGTGCTTCAAAGATTCATAGCTCAGTTGGTAGAGCATTGCATCGGCATCACAGAGGTCATGGGTTCGACTTCCGTTAGAGTCTTAGAGCGACCTGAATTTTTCAGGTGTCTATTGTAGCAGAGATGGTTGCTTGAATTGTCGACCTAAGTCCGAGGATCTCTCATTCGTTAATGACAACTTGTAAAGACACAGGTAAAGATGAAGCTAGATGAAATCGTTCAAACCTGAGAAGGAGCGGTTGGTGGGATCGATGCGGTACGATAAAGATTCTGTAATCTCGAGCTCTGCATATTGAAAACATGGCAATAAAACGAAGCTTACAATTCAGACCGATTCGCCATAAATCAAAATAAAAGTATGAAAAAAAAAAACCTATCCTTAAGGACCTCACTTTTCTGTGATGATTCCTGAGCATTTAATGCATCAGAAATTGTTCCTGAGACGTCTGAGGAGAGCGGTGTTGTCTAGTTTTGTCTTTCACCAAAAAATCAAAACATTGGACCACGAGCCCGCAGGCATGAATTTCATGAGTTTGCGGTTATATTATTAAATCGCAAACTGCGCGATTTATAAATTGCAACATTACGAACTTCGCGATTCTTATACATCGCAAGGTTACCAACTGTTACCAAAAGTTGATAACCTCGCGATTTATAAATCGCGAAGTTGGTAACCTTGCGATTAATAAATCGCAAAGTTCGTAAGCTTGCGATTTATTAATCGTAAAGTTGGTAACTTTGCGATTTATAAAGTCGCGAAGTTCGTAACCTTATGATTTATAAATCGCAAAGTTCGTAACCTTGCGATTTAAATTGCAAAGGTACTTCAATGTGTTATTTATAAATAACAAAATGTAGGGGAAAAGTACTTAAATAATATTTGCACGTTTGGCGCCCCATATACACCGAGCTGTATTGCTTCCTAGCAAGTTCCGGAAATTATGGCTCTACTAATGGATGTAATGGGCCGCAACATCAAAATTGCGCAAGGCTCCGAAGCGGATTGTGGCCCCATTTAATGTTCTTTATTACGCTGAATAACTGCCGCCAACATTTGCATAAAAAGGTAGCCATTTACGTGATTAATGAACGACTTTTTCAAATCTCTCAGCAACGTTTTTAGCCAGTCAGTATTCAGCCGACTACCTTAAAAACCCAGTACTCCAAGGTGTTGTTTACGTTTGATAATGATTCTCTATTTACATTTACAATGTTAATGAAATGTAAGTTTGGCATTTGGAAACTAAAACCAGTTTTTGAAATCTAAATTGAGCTTTAAAATGGGTGCACTGATGATTCGACAGCTGGTGTTCATGAAGAGGCACATGTCAGTTTCTCTCTGTTTCACTTCGGTCCACTGGATTTAGAAAATTGCGTGCAGCAAGAAAATTGTTTTAATCTCAATCTAATGGAGACTATTACCTTATATCAGATGTCAGTTACAAAAAAGAAAAGTAAAAGCAAACGTGATTCGGAGGACAGGTTTCCCGTAGAAGTATGACTCCTCTCAGCCATTAGTTTTGTTTATTGACTCACCTAACAACACCACGCTCACAACAAATTCACTGCCACTTGTGCTCCAAAGATCGTAAGTGATAGTACTGTTGATAGATGCCATGTCATTTGAAGTCCAACTTTAATTCGATCCCACTCTATTGAACTCCTGAAAGAAAACAATTTTTGTTACCAAGAGTTTAGGAAAAATCCGTAATCTTGGCTGAGATCAATACGTGCTGTTTTTGAAGTATGATTGTGACTGAGTCGTTATGCTTCATTCAACACAATTCTCACGCACTTCCCGTTCATTCCCGTGCTAAGGTCTCTGGCATTAGGTCAATTTCTGACAATTCAGATTTTTGGGATTCTCTTTTCTATCTTATCAATGAGCCATTTCCTTTACAATCCCAGGAAACAGAAAAGTGACGAAAAAACATACCACAAATTTCTGACGAAGAAACTGCTGCTTCAGAACATATTACCGTTGAAGTCAAGACAACTAAGTTTGAAAAAGTCAATTAGTTACATCAATGATAGAGGGAACGTTCACGGTTAGTCCGGCGGACTTTAGAGTTATCTATGCTTGTGTGGTTTCCATTCAAGGATTGTTGTTTGATAGTAACTGCTAAAATTCTGGCTCTAGCTTTGACGTTGCGACAAAAATTTGTGTACTTCACTTTTCTTGTAAAATACATGACAGCACCATTACCTGAGAGCAGATTAAGTGAAAATAGAAGAAAATTTCTGTTTAGCAGAGGTAATGTCCTTCACAAGCTTCTTTTCAGTCTTGTCCTGCCGTGCGTGGGTTCTTTATGGACCACTGGGTATCCGATAAGTCCAATAACAGCACCACGAAAATTAATGCAAATTAACTTGCAATGAACAACAGCTGAACCATTAGATGAAAAATTAATTACTTGCCTTTCAACTATTAATTTGCTGATATAAATGTTCATATATGACCAATGCAAAAATGGGACCGGCAAATAATAATTGTGGGCAATAACATAAACTTTTAGAAAGCAATGTTTTGGCATGCTGTTATGAAAAGGAAACAAGGGCTCTTTTGAGCGAATCGCACAATGTAAACGCTAATTAAAATGCCATCTAAAAGCCTTTGCAATAAATTCAACAATTTTGGCAGCAAATAAATGAGTCAGAATATTAACTTAGGAATAAACAAAATTAACCAAACTTTTTTTATTTGAGAGAATTTTTAAAACTTGTAGTTGTGTCTTGTTGAAAGCACAAGTGTATATTAGTGTAACTCTCTTCATGGAAGTCAAGTCACTTTAAATACCAGCAATTTACACATGTTGTTGTTAAACCCGGGGATTTAACATCACGCTGTAGTTTGTCATGTTTTTCAAGCAAGATCTTGCAGTTGTCATTGCCCATTGTGTAATGACAAGTGCTGTTAAAGTCGAGAAAATTATAGTGAACTAGAACGTATTGTTATGCGCTTCGATTTTTCCGGGGGAGTTCATTTGAAGGTTAACTTTGCTGTGTTTCATGTTAGCTTTGTTTGTGATGCCGATATTAAAGACATAAAAATGTCTCGAACTACAATTGAATATGGAAACAAAAGATTGTTCTTTTTAGAGGGGGATGAAAGACTAGACAAAGATTCTTATATCTTATACGTGAGACTATTTCACGCAAAGTAATTAATTCTGATTATCTTAAACTCATTTCTGCGGCCGAACGTTCATTTGCAGAGTGAAATATCATTGTAAAAGAAAATGTGTGTGCGGGTGATTCTCAACGTCGTTAATTATAACATTCTTTCGATTTCCTGATAGCAGTAACAGCAGTAATAGTAAAGTTCTTTAGTCTTCCCTTACTATATTGTAGTTTTGAGACTGAATGGATAAGTGAATGAATACAGCCAAATCGATAAAATGATAAGAAACATTAATTAAGAAAAATGTGTTGAGATCATTAAGACAGAGCTGGGGGGAAGATATAAGGGTTTTCAATCTTCCTTTGGGAGGCTGATTTAAACTATAGGTAGAGTGCACATTCAGCCCAGGCAAAATGATCGAGGATCACCAATTTAACGTAGAACATAGCAAATTCAACCTGAGACCGGATTTGGCCTACAACATATAGCCCCAAAATGACCATGGCTAAGTCATTGATTATGTGAAGAGCTTTAGTTTGTCGACTGAAATAAAAGGCGAATGACTCTGCAGAAATGTTCTCCAGTGTTTGCTCTTGTTGCTTTAACGCTGCTTACGTATACTGTCAATTGATTACAAGACCCAAGCTATCATTACTCCTAAAAAATATATATATTCTTGAACTTGATTTGAATGTATTTCAGAGAGTGCTGAACAATCATAAACTGGTTCAAGACTTCAGAGGTAGTTCATCGTTTGATTACTACAGCTTTGTTTCGTATGGCCAAAATATGACCACACTCATTTGTGTTTTATATATTACTTCATGAAGAAAACATCTACACGTATTGGATGCTTGTGTCCTGATAAAGAGATTTAATACGACAAGAGAAGACTGGCAGCTGTCGTAAGAGCTGATAGACAGCAGTGTGTTTGTTTCTAAGCACCGAAAAGCCGCATTGAAAGCACGTGACAACATGAATACGGTTTTGACGTGTTAGAAACTTGCTATGAAACAAAGTTCTCGTCTTTTCTTTCTCAAAACCCGGTTGCATTGCTATGGTCAGTAGTATGTTGGTTTGCGGATACACTAACAACAATAAATCTCAGCTGATCGTATGATATACTGAAAATAAACAAGAAACGTTTTTTTCAAG
>NC_090871.1:36983392-36985892 GCF_036669935.1 Montipora foliosa | reverse complement strand
TCAAGGCGTTGGCCGGGATATGTTATGTC
This sequence comes from Montipora foliosa, assembly GCF_036669935.1. Lineage (NCBI taxonomy): Eukaryota > Metazoa > Cnidaria > Anthozoa > Scleractinia > Acroporidae > Montipora > Montipora foliosa. The sequence continues at coordinate 36,985,863 of NC_090871.1, read as the reverse complement.
CACGAAAGTTATTTTTACACGAGCGGAAGTCTGTCTTCTGAGACGTCCGCATGCAGTCTTGCCTCGCTCTCAGGTTCTTAGTGAAAAGAGAAAATGATGGCGCTCGTGGAAGGCTGATGAATATATATTTTCTTTTAAACATCGGACCGAGGTTGGCCTGCATGCGGACGTCTCGGAAGACTTCCGCTCGTCTGAAAATAACTTTCGCGGACATGACATATCCCAAGGGCTGGACCGGGAGCCTCCTTCTCTGTCCCCTCATTTTCTCTTGGAAACAAACATTTCAATGTGCAGAGAACACTCAGATTAGGCGAGCCAAAGAGTTGAACCCGGATAGATGAGTTCTCCTCGCATATTCCAATATCCACTAGACTAACGAGACAAGCTCATGGAAAATCGAATTTTTTAGAGTATTGACATAGTAGTACCCAGCAAAACAAGTAAAAGCTAACCGTCTTCAAAGTGATTTTTAGACATAAATACTGTACATAAGCGCGGCTTTGCTTAGAAACGCTATTTCTTGTTGAACTAAAGCTCTAATTCTGCCTGTTTTCATTCTTTTTACAGCGATAAGCTTGTCATATTAAGATGGGATATTGTGTCTTGTAATTGTAAGGGAATGTCCAATGTCAGTTTGACAGATGGCCATTAGTGTTGACCCTTAAATAACTGAGGAGAAAGTGCTGCCTTTGTAATTACATCCGCAAATGGTTAGACTTTCAAGTCTTCTCGGATAAGGACGATAAGCCGGAGGTCCCGTCTCACAAATAACTTCCATGTTCATTAGTTCCCTGTGGGACGTTAAAGAACCCACACACTATTCGAGAAGAGTAGGGGATGAAGTTGCCGGTGTTGTGGCTGTCCTCTGTGTGTATATGGGTGAGTGGGTATAGCAGGTCCACATCAGCTGAATAGCTGCCAAAATTTCAACCTTCTCAAACAAAAAATAAATGACAAAAAAAATCTTTGCCATCAGAAATGGCTTAAATACAGGCGTTTATGTATTATTATAAAACTCCCTGAAGAAGTCTACGCTAGCCAGACTAAACGTGTCGGAGAACTGAAACAAGTTTTACAGAGACAGTTCGCGGAGTGCTACTCACTAGTTAAGTTTTTAAATTATTATTTTTTTAAAATAGCAATATTTGGTCAATCTTTTGCACAGTTTACACTCTTCTTGGTCTTTTGCCGACTTCGTGTCTTGCTCTTAAAACTTACGAGCATACGTAACAAGTCCTCGGAGGGACTTACGGGAAGATTTATAAGTTATCGTAATTTTCGGCACATGAGGAGAACGCCGTATGAGTCACCTGCCGCTCCAATGTCCAATAATGCCATAGACCTTGTCGAACTTAACGTTTTTGCCGCACCAAATTAAAACTGTCCTACCAAACTGATTCAGACACCGCTCTTTTGCCGTACTTAATTCCTCAGTTAGGTTTGGCACATGAGTGGAGCGGCTTCTCAACCAGGCCTAAGGTCTCGGTAAAGGAAAATGAGGCGTCCGCGGAAAAATGAAATTGTCGCGCCACTATTTTTTGTATAGGGTCAAACTGTATATCATATTAAAGTTTCAGTTATTTGGAATTTAATATTGCCTTTTAATTTTGAGATCTCAAACTCAGAACGACCGAGTCCGCTGCAGAAGCTGCTATCCCTTTACTGTATTGCAAAAACAACCGTACTTTTGTTGCATCTTAGTCACAGATGAATGCACTCTAATACCGTCTGAGGGATTTTTGATATGTTAAGAATTAAAGGAAATATCACGCATCAAAGTCGAAACTCTCATCTCATACTTAATTTTGGCAGAAAAAGTGCCATAAAACCAGTCTTCGAAGACAAACGAAAAATTCCTCACAGAGTATCTGGGGTAGCACAATCATCTATTAGAATTAAAATTTGGAAGCAATATCTTGAAACCCGTCGGGACAGGAGGTCCGAGAAGATTTTGCGTGCAGTTCACGGTCTGCTGAATAACCCCGCCCCCTACTTAAAAGCCAGTTATGCTGAGCCACGTTCGTGCACGTCCTAAGCTGTCAATTGACAACCAATCCTTTCACGTGCGACTGACATGATTCGTCAATCATTTTTCGCGCGCAGATTATGGCGGGAAACAAAGAAAAGCGATTTTAGCGGTTTTAAAATTAATTTTCCAGAACTTTTTTTTGGAAAAATATACTTCACAACCAACCGATTCAATATTTGCAAAAGCAAAAATCGAGACGCCCAAATTTGCCTAAACCGAGACCTTAACAGGAGATTTGCATGATGGCGCCATTTGGCTACAAGTGCCAGAATCCCTGAAGTTCAGCTTGTTGTTGTAGTTGACGCTATCGTGAAATGATATTGCCTATTTTGATGTGTTTGAGACGCGGACGGGAACCAGAAGTGAGCATTTCGCACGTGAGGACATTAGTGTCTCCTAGATTTTTAAACTAATCATCTCTAATGGAGACAAGATACTTAGC
>NC_090871.1:36965892-36970892 GCF_036669935.1 Montipora foliosa | reverse complement strand
TACACACGTAGCATTTCCATACTTTAGGTTGTGCCTCAGACGTGTTAATGGCCACTTCTTCGATCGCTCACATGCACAAGTTTGCCACCACAGGGCTGACGGGGCTACCCATTGCGCAACCATGGATCTGTTTGTATATCTTACCATCATAAATAAAGTAATTGTTAGATAAGCTAAAGTTCAAGAGTGAAATGATTTCCTTACTGTCTAAGCTTGTGCGTGAAGAAAGTGAGTCGTCCTTAAGTAGTTTGTTGCTTATGTAATATCACAGGCTTTGTCTACGGGAATAGCTGTAAATAGTGATACTGCATCAAAGGATAGCATAACTTTGTCATCCTGGATGTCAACATTGGAGATTTCTTCAGCAAACTTGGCAGAGTTAGGAACAGAGAAACCATTACTGTTTTGTAGAGGTTACAAAATGTCGGCAAGGAACTTAGAAGTATTGTAGAAAGCTGAGCCAATGGATGAAACAATGGGTCTAACAGGCTTTTCTTGTGATGTTTGATTGATCCACGAATGGCTGGTGGTATGGCATCAGTGGAGTGAAGTTTGCGGTAAGTGGAATCGCTGATCTTATATTGGTCACCCCCTACAGGTCAAAATTTATTCATCCCTGGATCTTCCCAGCACGGCCATGGTCCCGTATTCATGTAGATTTTGCTGGACCAATAGGTGGGTGTACTTACCTTGTTGTTGTTGATGCATATAGCAAATACCCGAAGGTGGTGAAAATGACCAGTACTACATCCTCAGCGACCATCACTGCATTACGTGACATTTTCAGTAGGCATGGTCTTCCAGTAATTCTTGTTTCTGACAATGGGTCACAGTTCAGTTCAACAGAATTTGAACAGTTTTGTGCAAACAATGGCATTATGCATCGTACATCTGCACCTTACAAACCATCCACCAACGGGCGGGCTCAACGAGTGGTACAGATTTTGAAGTCTGCAATAAAACAAGCCCAGGCCACTCAAACGGATGTGTCTGCTGTAATTGCCAAATACTTGTTGGTTTATTGAAACACTCCACATTCTACTACAGGTGAACCTCCTTCACTGCTTCTGATGGGTAGGAGATTGCGTACACATCTGGATTTACTGACTCCTTCTGTTGAAAAACATGTTGAAGCTCGTCAATATACGACCATGATAAGTCGCACTGCAAAAAGAGGCCTGCGCCAGTTCAATGCAGGTGATCCTGTCCTAGCACGTAATTATGGAAGGGGAGAGAAATGGATGCAAGGTGTTATTACTGAAGTTCTTGGTTCAAGACATTACGTAGTTGATGTGTCCGGTTCTTTGTGGAAACGGCATGTTGATCAACTCCTTAGCCGACCTGTAGGTGTAGTTCCATCGACCAATGACTCAGTGATTGATCAGCTGCCTGAGATGCCTTCTCATATGGATACCTCAGGGGTGGATGACCTTCCTTCGATGTCAGATGAAATTCCTTTGGCTGGGGGCTGTCAACCTTCTCCTGTGGACAGCCGAACACTGAGAGTTTCCAAGCCTCATTCAGATCTTGACACTGCTATGACAACTCTGCCTAGTTCCCAGTTGGACATTCCAGAAACTGTCACTGGTGATGATACTTTCAGAGCTCATTCAAGTTCTTCATGTGACATTTCCGTACCTACTTATATGGAAAAACGCTATCCCACAAGGACCAATCGGGGTCCACCTATCTATTTGCGAGATTATGAACTAAAGTGAAAACACTAGCTGACTTAATGTTGTTGAAAGAACACTGTCGTTCAGTTGAGATTAAGTGACTGCTTCCCTTGAAGGGGGAGATGTTATATCCAGGGTCCTAGGTTCGGTGCGCTTGCGTAGTAGGGCTCAGAAAGTGTACATGTAGTTCTGTTTTTCTGTTCAGGTTCGGTTCTGTAAGCTGTTCTGTATTCCAGCTCTTGATAAACATGTACATGCTTGACCAGATATAACAGTTGTCCTCGCCTTTTCTGTGCAATCGAAGGGCAAACTGTGACAACTAACGAGATTGCAAAAATTCGTAAGCCACAAATCCGTCTAAAATGGACAGTTTGCCCTCCGATTCCACCAACAGTCACTATTTTACAAACACTGGCAACAAAATCAATACATCTGTGGAAGAAACTATCTGAAATTACTAACCCAAGAATGCCGCAGGACAATACAAGCACTTCAAAAGGAACTTGTTATCAAAAAGAAGCTCTTGCGTAAGAACAGTGGTGAAGAATCTTTTAATTATTATAATGATAAGTTAGCCTCTATGGCCCATTCTTTAGAATCAGTACTCTTTAACTGTCGACTCCGTAAAAACCATTTTACACACCGGTATAACCCTAGTAACCCGAACCACTCAACTCACAATCAGTCACAAATACATTCAACAAACCACCCGACACCATCCTCTCTTCAAAACCACGATAACATACGACCGGGTAGACAGACACTGATCTGTTCGTCATTACCTATAATCCCGCTTTACCTAACATATCCCGTATAATTCACAAACACTCTAACATGCTTTATTCATCTGATCGCTGTAAAAATGTTTTTACTAATCTCCCTTTAGTAGCCTACCGGCGTTGTAAAAACATTAGTGACATTCTAGTTAGAGCTAAATTGCCAGAACCTACTAACACATCACATAGCCTTTTTATGTCATTTCCGGTAAATATAAAGATCTTGTAACAAGCGTTTATCCATTCAATAAACCTGAAGAAGGTTGGTGTTGGCCAGCCGAAATATTGTAACAACGCCTGTATTCACGTTGTCTTGACCAACCTTTGCAGTATATTTTCTATTTTTAAAGTTTTTTGGTGTGGTCACGATCTATTTTGATCCAACGTAGAGCAACTTTTGATCGTACACGGTTTTTGCAGTGGTTTAATCCTTAAAATTAGTTATAAAATATGTTATTTTTTTCCTTCATCTGTCTTTTGGCTTGTCTGTTTCTGGTGCAAACGTAAAGCCAAGCAATGTTTTGGCCTGGCATCAGATTAGACTAAAAAGAAGAGGAATTATGAAGTAGAAACAACACCTTTAGTTCTTTCCTAGTGTGTGCAATAAACGTTTGCTTAGTTCAACTGCAAGAAGTGCTGGAAAACATCCGTCACAGCAATTTGCAGTTAGTTTTTTGCAGACTATTTATTTAAAAAAGAAACAAACGAATTTTACTCGACCGTGTTTTGCTACCTTTAAACTGAATTTATTTGTGTTAAAATTCCCATGACGCTGCTCTCGAAAATTTTGTCCAGTAATAGAAAAGATGAGCTCTTCAGAATTGAACAAAACGTTAAAAAATCGCAACTTAGGTTTCACATATGTCAAATGAAATCTTTTAGTCATCGAGTGTAAGTGCACGTTCGGCAATACTACTTAAATTTTGCTAATCGGTAAACATGAAGGTTATATCGGCTAATCTGTGTCTGTTGATTTCACAGATAGCCTCCGCCTTTCTTCTCATGTAATTTATTCACGCAATTTTTGATTTTCGCTCGAAGCCACCGGAAAATAACTGGGTGAAACAGGTCTTTTGGAAGTGTGTTTGCAGAATTTGTTCAACAAATGAACCCTAAAGTCGGCAAGAATTTGGGACGCTGATGAATAATAAAGCAGTTTCTACTTCCAAAACGACGGAATTAATTGCCAGGTGATAAGTGACCTCGTCTAGGAGAGTGAACTTTTGACTTTGCAGAAACAATGGTCAACTTCACAATTTAGACGATTGTGATCTTTGTGTTGGATTCGCACATTTCTTGTCGACTTTGATAGCACTTGAAAGAAAAAACTAACTAACTAACAAAACAACAATCCAATGTCTTGCCATCATTTTGACATAGATGTCTCCAATGATTAGTAACACGCAAGATAATTTGTTCACAGGCGGCCGCTGAAATCGATGTCACTTTCGATTTTGCAATTTACGTAGCAAAAATCTCCCAAAATGTTTTTCGCTTTTTATATTTGTGGCACAAAATTTATGTTGTTTCCTATTTTTTCGTGTCGCAACTTTTCAATTTTTTTTACTCGATCGACACTTCCCAAAAACTCCCTTGTACTCTTCCTTAAAACTGTGTATCAATAGTTGTTTTGGCATTGCATAAAGCACGCTAACAAAATCTGTACCATGCTTAGTTCGCATTTTTGAGCATTAAAATAGAATTTTCTCTCCTATGTTTCTGGCAGTCTTATATTTTGAAATCGCCCATCCAGATACTAACCCCGCCGGACAGGGAAAATTTCAATGAACTTTTGTCGTTGCACCCTCCGACACTCAGACTACACACCTAAATTTGCGGACAAAAAGAAGTTGAACTTCAATTTTGTCAGCCTCGAAGCCAATGTTTCTCAACTTCCATTTATTTCCTTCAACCTTTCTGGGTTTAGTATATTACACATCACGTTCTGGAAAACAAAACGTAGCTCAGTTGACAGTTCTGGAATAAAGCACTGTGTCAAGTTACTGCACTACCACACGTACGCAATGCGTACCTATTTTTATGAATAATTAACAATTATTCGCCTCAGGCTCAGTGATTATCGGTGAATATTCACCGAGACGAAGTCGAGGTGAATATTTACCGATAATCACAGAGCCTGAGGCGAATATTTGTTTTTTAATATAAATACACAGGTGATTATTTCAAAAGAGAAAAAAAAAACATTTCAACACGAAATCATCTTCACCTACAGTGGCAAAACGACTACTGGAAGCCATTTTGTCCATCGAGGTGATTATCAGCTGATAATCCGAGATAGCGAGCCAACGAGAGCGCGCAATTTTGTATAATCACCTGTGTATTTATACTAAATACTTATACTACTTGAGTAACACAGTATATGAGGTGCTATTTTATTAAAGGATGCACCAACATAATATTGGGACTCAAATCAAATGATTCACGGCTCACTTCTCTGGATTTGCAAGATTGCTTGCAAGCACAGACGTGCCATTCTTGAAACGAAAAACTCAAGGTTTCTTTACACTTTGATCCACAAAAGTAATCA
>NC_090871.1:36953392-36963392 GCF_036669935.1 Montipora foliosa | reverse complement strand
AATGAAGACAAATTTAGATCTAACATTTAATTGGTTTATTCACGTAGTTGATAATGTAAATTGGCCACCGTATGCTCGAAATGTCAGCTTTAAGAATCTCCGTACGGTGGCCAATTTAAATTATCAACTCCATTGATAAACCAAATTTTTGTATACTACTTTTCCACCGACACAGAACCACAGTTTCTTTAGAAACTTAACCCCCTTCAAATTTAGATCTAGCGGTTTCGTACGGGGACTACAAAGGGATAATGGCATGGGAACAAGGTTCTCTCTTATCTGTTGGCAGTGATCAAAATAAAATGTAATGTATAAGGTTTCCTTTTTTGATGGGTCTGCCGGCCACCCACTGACCCCCTACTTGCCTCCATTAAAATTCACAGGAAATGTACCAAAAATAGAATAAACTCGTAACTGTAAGACAAAATTAAACTTATCACAACTACAAGTAAAGCTTCTGTTCTAATTCTCATCATGCCACCAGGCAAATGTTTTGTCTGGAGTCTAGTTTCCCGATTCAACTGAAAGGGATTGGCATTCATCTTTGACTGTTTGTTGATTAGGATTAATAACTTCACAATTTAGAAGAGTTCCATGAAAATTCCGTCATGAAATGCCTTTGTGACAATTTTTTTTCTTAATCATTTGTAGGAATTACTGAACCTTGTGCAAGAATTAGGTAAGCTGTCTTTTTGTTTTTCTTTTGTGATACTTTTCTGACTCCATATGCATGGAATGTGCCAAGGGAAGACTGCAAAATACCATTTGTATGCCACACAAGAATGCAAGGGCACATTACTGTGAAAATATAAACAAAGCGTATAACGAGTATCTCAGAGACTAGTTCATCAAAAAAAAGAAAAACGTCATTCACCCCATATGTGAAAATCAACAGACATTAGACTGCCAGTGGGCTGCCCATGTAGGTGGGTGGGTAGGCTGTTGCTTTCTGTATGGCAAGAACAAAGAAATGATCATGTGTCATAGTGTGATATGTTCCTTTGACTCCAACCTCGTTCTCAGGGTCTTTCACCTCACCCATCCCAGAGGGAGTGAGGGAAGAAAGACCGTGACGTGGTTCAGACTGATCACTTGCTCCCAAAAGTGGGAGGTGACAAAAAGTCATTAAGAGGGAGGGGAAGTCAAGTCAAAAATTTGTTTTTTTTCTAAGCTAGGCCACTCTGGAAGGAATTTAGTCACCCGAAATATGACAAATCTTGCTAATGTGTTCACAGTGTATCAACTTCGGTAGTGAAATGTTGAAATCAGAGACACAGAAAGAATATGCAGCATGATCCAGGAGGTGTTTTCCATTTGTCCTCCTGAATGTTATATTTCATGGTTTACCCTAATGTAAACCCATACTTGTGAATTCTCTCCAGAAGTAAATTTAAGAAGAAAAAATTCAAGAACCTTCATCAGAGATCTTCCTTAAAGGTGGTTAATTGAAGAAAATATCCTGTGAATACGACAAAAAGCCAGAGATCTTTTTCTAAAGAGTCAATTAGATTTTAACAAGTACCAGTAATGCCATATTTTATTGGGCCATACCTTATCGATAATATTGAAAAGTAAGAGTAAAAAATTTCGTTTGTGGTATTAGAAATTTATAATAGGCTCTTTGTGTTGTTTTCACTCTGAAAAGGGCTTGGTTAAATAAAGTGGGGATTGCTTGTTGAACTTTGCAGGCAATTCTTCACCAGTCTTGGCATTCCTGCAGTTATATTATAAGTTCTTTCAGTGGTTATAGTCAACCCTAATTTACTTTTGTTTGTAATTGTATTGTATTGTAAGGAAGTAAGTTTAAATCGTAAAACAAAATGAATAAATTTTAATTTAAAAATTCTTGAATAGACAAGTGGATTCCCAAAGGCTTGCTAACAACTTCCACCATGTCCACTTGATCACCTTCAATTTGTCTCTTTGAACATATATTGTAGCAAGATTGTCCCATGCGTGACATCTTTTAATGAGTGCGTGTGATTTCATTACTTGATTGTAACCTGATCAAACGGTGTTAAAGGTGTCTACTACACGGCAATCCACTTTTACTGAATATAGCCAAAGAATCAGAATAAATCAATTCGAAACTTATCAGACTTTAGCCAATAAATTATATACATGGTGGCAGCCAGTGGTTGCTCGAACCTCTCACACGTAACGGACCAGGTAATTTGTGGATGCGAGAGCAAAACAAGGCTTACAAATGGCAACGGGATTTTCATTACCTCCGCCGCCACCTTTAGATACCAACGATGCTAGCGTGGCAGACAAGTGGAAGCAATTCAAACTCGCTTGGGATAATTATGCCCAAGTAACCGAACTGAACAAAAAAGCGGAAGGCATACAAGTTGCTGCGTTTCTTATGATCATCGGAGAAGAATCTCGTGACGTATACTCAACGTCGTCATGGGCAGAGGAAGGTGACACCAAGAAACTCAAGTCAGTTCTTGACAAATTTGCAGAATATTGCGAGCTGCACAAGAGCATCCCCTTTGAATGGTACCGCTTCAACCAAAGAGTGCAAGAAGCTGGAGAAACCTATGACCAGTATCGAACAGCCCTAAGGAAGCTAGCAGAAGCTGTGAGTTCCCGAATATTACACCCGATGAAAGATTGCGTGACAAGCTAATATTTGGGATTCGTGACGACAAAGTTCATGAGAGTCTTTTGCACGAATCCCAGGTAACTTTACAGAAATTGGAGACACAATAAGTGCATTTACGCTCAGCAAAAACCCACAGCGTGGAAGAGACATGTGATCATGCACTCAGAAACAAAGGCTGCCAGTGCGGGGAAACAAAATCCTGTGGAAACTGTGGCCGAACACACGAAGCCGGAAAGTGCGTGGCTCGTGGCAAAACATGTAATGAATGTGGCAAGGCCAATCATTTTGCGGTCACGTGCCGCAGCCGTGCCCAGCCAGAGAAGAAGGCAAGCCGGCAGTCCTGAGTTAAGGCTATTGATGAGGTGGACTCAGATGAAGATGTCGAGGAATGTTATGTAATAGTGGTCATTGCGGTCGTCGCAGCTATTATCTTAGATGATTCACAGCTTATCACTTTGAAGTTAAAATCCGGAAACGGTCTGAGGTTCTATAGCCTGATACTGGCGCACAGTGCAATGTCACCTGCTTCATCTCTATAAGAAGGCTTCAAAGGACCACAGGCTGAAGCAAGTTAAGATTACCAGCGGCACTATATTTGCATACGGAGGTTCACAACTCCCAGAGGTTGGGGAAGTCAAATTTAAGGTGTGGCGTGACACACAACACTGCTGGCTTAACTGCAAACTGATCGATAGCCAGGACATTCGTCCCATTTGCAGTCAAAAGGCTTGTATTGGCATTAAAATCATCCAGTACACGGATAACAATACGATGAACAAGCCAGACATGGGCAACGCACGAGTGTACGCCATAAACAAAAAAAGCGACGTTCTGACGAAAGAAGCACTCATCAAGTGTTTTCCAAAAGTGTTGTGAAACTAGAAGGTGAATACCACATCAACTGCCTGCCCCTTCAAGAAAGCACCACAACGATTACCAGTAGCGCTGAGAGAACAATTAAAGGCGGAGCTTGACAGGATGGTTCACCAGAACATCATTGTCCCTGTGACTACACCAACAAAGTGGGTCAGTTCCCTTGTGGTTGTTAAAAAAAACCGGCAAACTCAGACTGTGTCTTGATCCACGAGATCTCAACCGAGCAATACAAACGCTTCCTTATCTCTACAATCGAAGATGTGGCAACACGCCTACATGGAGCCAAGGTATTCACTAAGGGTACTTTCCATTTGACGGAACTGACCGGTCAGAGCGGGCATTTGGGAGGATTAACTCTACAACGCCTTCAAATTAATAAACCTCGAGGATGATATATTCTTTTCCATAAGAATGTGAGGGTTTATTGTGCAAGTGTTCCTTCAAATTGTTGCATTTTCTTTGCAAAATGACGGGTCTGGCCGGCCAGTTCTGACAAAGGAAAGTGCTTTAAGTTAGATGCCAGAAATGGTTTCTGGCACGTGACCTTAGATGATGAATCTTCGTTTTTGACCACCTTCAATACCCCGTTTAGGAGGTTTCGTTGGAACTGGATGCCTTTTGGAATCAAATCAGCTTTGGAATCAGAGAATTTAAGATGATTGCGGGGATGGCACCCACTACCGGTAGTGATGACATAGGTTCACAACTACACCTGGATGGGATTGTAGACTCTTATAACTTGGACATTGCAAATTTGATCAACACTGCTCTTTTGGAGCCCGTGCAGGCTTATAGCCCGCTTGCGTGTCTTCCACCAGCTATGGACGACTCTGAGGTCCTTACAGTCAACTCTTTGGAGGTTTGTAATGCTGGTTTAAACCCGAGAAAGGCTGATGGCCCGGACGGAATAAACAACTGGCTCCTTCAAGAGTTTGCTGATTTCCTAGCTTCCCCAGTGTGTGACATCCTGAACTCGTCATTTGCTGAACAGAAGCTACCTCGGCCTTGGAAAGATGCTAATGTCTCACCACTGATGAAAGTGAAACCTGTTACTATTATTAACAAGCACATACGACCCATCTCACTAACTCCTGAGTTGTCAAAGTTAGCTGAGGACTTTGTTGTAAACAAAAACATTGGCCCTGCGGTTTTGGAGGTGATCAATCCTAACCAATATGGTGCCATTCCAAAGGCGTCAACTCTTCATGTTCTTATTTCAATGGTTCACACGTGGGCGCAAGCCACGGATGGAACGGGTTCAGCGGTTTGTGTTGTGCTCCTGGACTACAGAAAGGCATTTGACCTTGTGGATCATAGTATTATTTTAGCTGCCAAGATTCTTGAGCTGCGCATACCTCGCGGGATTGCTCGTTGGGTTTGCGATTTCCTTATGGATCGGCACCAACGAGTAAAGTTATCCAATGATTGTTTCGCAGAATGGGGCGCCGTACCATCTGGGGTGCCTCAAGGAACAAAACTTGGCCCTTGGCTCTTCGTTCTGATGATTAACGATCTCCGCCCTTCCGGATATGATGCATGGAAATATGTCGATGATACCACGCTCGCTGAGGTGGTTCCTAGGGGAGGCCAAAGTGCCATGCAGGAGACTCTCTCAGCTGTGGAGGATAGGTCCAACACCAACAAGCTTCAACTTAATGCTGACAAGTGTAAAGAGCTGCGAATTGATTTCAAAAGATTGAAGGAACAATTTGACGCGCTCAATGTGAACTCTAAAGAACTTGAACAAGTAGATAGCGTCAAAGTGTTAGGTGTAACGATAAGCAATACACTTAAATGGAACTGTCATGTTTCTGAATTAATTACGAAAGCTAACAAGCGGATGTATTTTTGGACTTTACTTAAACGTGCTAAGGTTCCTACAAGTGATATTGTCAGTTTTTATACTACTTGTATTAGGCCTGTATTAGAATATTGTGCGCCTCTGTATCATAATGCTCTTCGAGATCACCTAAAAATGACATAAAGCGGGTTCAAAAATTGGCTCTTCATATTTCTATAATATCTCCTGCACTTTCTTATCATGATTTATTGCAATCGCTTAAGTTAGAAACATTGACGGTTAGACGTAATGACCACTGTCAAAAGTTATTTAACCAGGTAGTTTCTGAACCAGAACACAAACTTTGTCATTTTCTACCAGCTAAGAACAAATGTCCGTACAACCTGAGAAAACGTGGTTTTGTTGCATATAAAACACGCACTAAACGTTTTAGTTCCACCTTTTTTCCTACAATGAGTAGGAATTAGATTCCTTGTTTCATTTCTTATTATAAATACATTTTTATAGTTTTAATATTATAAATTTTGTAAATAGTCATACAATTCAGCCTTAGTAGGCTGCAATATGATTTTTCAATAAAGTTATGTATCTATCTATCGATTGAGGGACTAGTCCATGTGGAAGTTGTCGAGGACGATTTTGTGGTTGTAGGCCGCGGCATCACGCTTGAGGAAGCAGCACGTGACCATGACCAGAAACTTATTGCTTTCCTTCAGTGCTGTTAAGGACGTGGACTGTAGCTGAACAGTGAGAAACTGACGTTTAGGAAGACTGAAGTGGCCTTCATTGGACATGTAGCATGTGGGGATGGACTGAGGGTCGACCCAGCTAAGGTCAAGGCAGTCCTTGAGATGCCGGCACCCACAGACAAGACAGTCATTCAGAGGTTACTTGGTATGATCCAGTACCTGAGAAAGTCACTATCACACCTGTCAGACGTGACCAAGCCCCTCAGAAACCTGACCCCACAAGACGTTGAGTGGTGTTGGGGCGACGGTCAGGACTCGGCCCTGAAACAGATCAAGGAGGCGGTAACTCGTACACCTGTTCTCCGGTATTACAACCTGGAAGATGAGGTGACCCTTCAGTGTGACGCATCACAACATGGTTTGGGAGCAGCATTACTACAGAAGGGCCAGCCTGTGGCTTATGCCTCAGGAGCTCTGACCCCAGCAGAATCCAATACGCTCAAATTGAGAAAGAGCTATTCGCCATTGTTTTCGCCTGTGAAAGATTCGAAGTGTATATCTTTGGTCGTGATCTCCTCAATGTGGAGACAGACCACAAGCCACTTGAGGCCATTGTCCTCAAACCTCTGCATGCCACTCCTCAGTACCTCCAGTGGATGCTGTTGCACCTGCAAAAGTTCAACTTGCAGATCAAGTACCAAAAGGGGACACAGATGTTCCTAGCGGTTACACTCAGCAGGGCTCATCTACCTGAAGTGGAGACATGTTCCTCTGTACATGACCTCGAGATGGTTGAGCACAAGGCCACCCTCGCCATAAGTGGTGCAAGATGGCATCAGATCAAACATGCATTTGCAGGCAACCCAGTGTTTCGAGAATTGCGATCCGTAATTCAGCGTGACTGGCCAGTCTAAGACAGAATTGCCACAATGCCCACTTCCTTTCTACGATGTGCGATATAGGTGATGAGCTGACAATTCAGGACGAGTTTGTTTTCAAAGGGCACCAGATAGTGGTTCCAGTCTCTCTGAGAAAGGAGCTCATAGAGGTAACACACACATCACACATTGGTATCAAGGCATGCATACGGGGAGCCAGAGAAAGTCTGTGGTGGCCACAAATGTCAGCTGTACTAAAGGAGTATATTGCAAAATGCGACATCTGTTTAGCCCATCGCACGTCACAGACTAAAGACCCTCTGATGCAACACCATTTCCTAGCAAGGCAGTAGACCTTTGCGAGCCAGGTGTACACTTCTAGTTGCCTCCGACTATTATAGCAGCTACGTCGAAGTCAGCCGCCTCACCGTGGTAGCATCAAAGGCAGTCATAAAACCTCTGAAGGAGATCTTTGCCAGATTCGGCATACCTGATGAAGTAGTGTCAGACAGTGGCCCTCAGTTTAGCTCTGCAGAATTTGCAGTATTCACGAAAACCTGGAGTTTTGCCCACGTCACTTCCTCTCCGACTCACGCCCAGTCGAATGGCAAAGCAGAAAGCGCAGTGAAGACGGTCAAAAGACTATTCACAAAGTGCCAGGAGTCTGTTCAATCTGAATATCTCGTGTTGTTAGATTGGCGCAACACCCCATCAGAGGGAATCTGTACAAGCCCAGCACAGTGCCTGATGGGGCGTTGATGCAAAACTCTGCTGCCTATTGTTGGAACCCTACGGATGCCTCGCCACAATACCGAGGAAGAAACGCGAGCGTTGGTAGGAGCAAACTTAGCTTCCTAAGGGAGTGAGTCAGTACAGCCCATGACCAAAGGTCCCATAGAGCTTTCCCCTTACTCTACAACTCCAATACTTTTCTCAAAATCCTTGCTGTTCCTAGTAACATAGTTTTCAGCAGTAATGAAATACCAATTTTGACATTCAGCAGCTTTTCCAGTTACTTGTCCAAGTTTTTTGTTACACTTTCCAATGATCCTACAACAATAATTTGGTACCACCTGCACAGTTCTCACGTTCCACATTCTTGCAATTTCTCTTTTAAGGTCCTTGTAGCCCTCGGTCTCTATTCTGGCGATGGCACTAAAAATACAAGCTTCTGCACTGGTCTCTCTAGGTAACCTTCGATGTCACATGTCACGGCGATAGGCTCTTGTCGGAATCTCAGCAATATACCGGTCAGGTTGTTTGTCAACAGAGGGCCTTGCAATAGATACTTGTTCAGAGACTCGCCGCTGATCTCCTGACTGCAATTGAAAACTACCCTTAACTTATTCTTCTTCGGGTGTCTTGTGCCATGGTGATTAATGTAACATAGCATGCCAGGCCTTGCGTTAGCAGTACTTGGAGCCCTTTCAGCGTAACCCTTTGCAATCATATCACCCATAAACTTCATGTATTCTTCCATATAATCTTTGTTATTCGGTGACGCGAAACGTTTCTTGAGATGTCGCATACGTCCAGCGGGGTCATCTCTGTTGTTATGAAGGCCTTTGAAGTTTTCCTTTATCGGAAGAGGAAGTTCGTAGTGGCCGTCGTCACATCTATGTATACCTTTCTCTGCGATGTCTAGGAACCTCCTGTCTTCTTTAGACAGCCCTTGGTGCGCCAAACCTTTGTTTTCTGTGAATTCTGTTTCAAACATTTGCATTATATGAGATCGATTTATGATTTCCTTCGTCTTGTTTTTCATGATAAAACGGAGGTGGCTTGTCTCTGGCATATTCTCGTGTGCTATAACTCTGTTGCATGTTGGTAACCTGTCTTCATCTGAGTTGACCTCAACTGAAGGGTTTGCTGGTCCTACTATGCACCATCCAAGGAGGGTACGAACTGCGTACGGGTCCTTACCGGATATCACCTCCTTTTGGGCAGTTGGAACCAATTAGTATTCCAACATCGAGTTTTTCATCTAGCGGCGGTATTTTGTCTTTTATTCTCTTCAGATGCTGCCAATTTTCTGCCACTGCAGGAGTTGGAATTTGGTCCTTTCTGGATGGGATTACGTCTCTCGTATATGCTCGAAGGTTGTATCACTAGCGTCATCTAGCAGAGCGTACGTTTTAACTTCTTTCTTGGGATTGTCCTTGTGATGTAAAAACACTGGTAGGATCCGGCATGTGGTGGTGGAGGTTGGCCCGATGACAGGACTGTGTGTGACACTAGCTGCCACTGGAAAGCGCGGACTCGGTCGCATGGGGTGACTGTGTGGGCTGGGTTGTATTGCGTGCCAACTCGACACTTGATGGGGATTGCTGGCTGCATGACTCTGACTTTCGAGTCGCTCCATGTACAAACGTGTTGTGGCTCTTGCCGCACTCATCACAGGTTGACTTGGACCTGCATTCAGAGAATACGTGACCCCTTTTAAAACATCCGAAGCATAAGCCCTTTTCCCTTATGATGCTTAACCTCTTATCGACTGTAGCCTTGATAAAGGTGTTGCACTTCTCTATCGTATGACTTCCATTACAAACGGGGCAGGATCGCCCTGGCGACGTGGCTTTTGGCTGCTGTCGTTTAGATTGCCTTACAGGGGTGGCAGAAGTGGCCAAGGACTGGCTTGGGTTGAATCCACCCTGATGTTTCGACCGTGCGCCTCGGTTGTTGTCCTTAAGCAATCCGTTCTTCTTCCTCTCCTTTTTTAGTACATCTGGAGAGAAGATTGGGTCGTTTGCTAATTCAGCTTATCCCCTTACAAACAGGACAAAGTCTTTAAAGGCCACGAGCCTCCTTTGCTTTATCTGGGTATCATGAGCGAACCTACACCACTTGACCCCGGAGTATGACGGTAACTTAGTGGAAATTGACTGCAGAATAGGAGTAGAATCCAGCTCCGACATAGACTTCATAATTTTCATAGCCTCTTCACAGCGCACCAAAAAATCTGAGAATTCTTGAAGTCCTTTACTGTCGCCATCACTGATCTGTCTCCAACCTCTGAGTTTCTTTTTATAATCTTCCGCTACTACAACAGGGTTCCCAAAACGCTGGTCGAGCAGTTTCCGCGCCTCGCTGTAGGCGGTATCTGGGCTTGTTGCTAGAAGCCCTTTGATTACTTTGTTGGCCTTGCCAG
>NC_090871.1:36938392-36943392 GCF_036669935.1 Montipora foliosa | reverse complement strand
TTCTGCCACTTAGCTGTAGTAGCAAATCTCTCGAATCTCTGCAAATAGGCATCTAAATCATCATTGCCGTCCATAAAGGCAGGGAGTTTTGGAGATTTAGCTTAATTGTCCTCTCTCTCTCTGTGCAGGATGACCGTCAGCATCCGTTGCAGTTAGACAAGCAATTTCCAACTTGTGTTCACTCCTCGCCAGCTCAATAACCTCTTTTTTTCTCAGTAATTCTGCTTCCTGCTCTAATTTTCTAATTTCCCTTTCATGTCCCATTGCTTCTCTCTCTTCGTAATCTCGTCTACGTCTGTCCTTTTTCTCTTCTTGTTCACGCTCCTTTTTTTCCTCCAATTGTCTCAATTTTTCTTCTTTTTCCTCTTTTCGAATCCTTTCCTCTCTTTCTTGTTCTTGTTTCTTTTGTTCTAATTCCTCTTGTTCTCTCACAAACTGGAGTAGCTTTTCTCCTTCTAATCCAAACTCTTTTCCAAGTTGTAAATTTTTCTATCTCCTATATCGTGCTAACACTTGAAAACTTTTTCGCACAGCAACTTCTTTCCAAATGCAATCCTTTCCTGGTTACAGCAGAGGTCGAAACAGTAGAATTCCTCTCCCGGACAGGCCCCCAATGTTACGAGTTTGATGTTTAGAGGTTGTTTGTCTACTAACTGACGGAATGCAGGGATGCACAAGGAACTTTAATACCAAATGAATGTAGTCTTCACAGAGCTGTACAGTTTCAATCTTCAGCTTTAAAATATGGCCTCTGCTAACTGAGGTCCCATGTTTTATGAGTCAATAAATCAATGAGTCACTGAGTCATAAGTCAATGAGACTCACAATCAATATAGCAATAATTTATTGATAAACCTAAGCCCTCGTGTCAGTGATTAGGCCTAAGCACTCTCTGAAATTCTAGCTTTCATTTTACGGTTTGGTTAACTGCACTAACTCATTGACTCATTGACCCATAAATAGTGCACACTCCCACCAACTATAACACAGACTTGAAAACACTTGAAATACGACCTCCCTCACACTTGAGTAATCACACTCGATACTCCCGTTCGCAACATTGCCATAATGGAGGATTTTGGTTTTGAAGTGGCCTCAAATATGTTGTGAAGGAAAAGAATTTACTTGCAGAGCCACCCAGTTTCAGTTGTTTGAAATTATGCTGAGGCAAAAAAAAAACAATCTAATTAAATATTCAAGAATGTTCCAGACAACACAATGTAATTTTAATTACATTGTGAACTTAAAAGTAATCAAGAATGATCTGGAAAGTCTAGAAGGTAATGCAAAGATGTCAGCAATTTTAAAAACATAACAGTGGCATTCAGTCTTAAGCTTTCACAGTCCGCTGAAGAGTGCTGGAAATTTGGCTTTGAAATCTGTTGGCCCGGTGGTCACCTCTTTGACATCTTTGTCAATACGACTTATGAGTCCTAGTTCTTCCCTCACTCCCTTTAGGGTGGTAATGAAAGCTGACCCTCGAATGAGGTTGTTTCTCCTCATGCCAAGTCCCCTATAGGTGTATGACAAACGCAGACTGCCTACAAATAGCACTATTGAACAGTATTTAATTAAGCTAAGCACCCATTTTAAAACAGCAGTTAGCTTTCAGTAACTCAGATCTAGGGTTAGTCTGCAAGTGTCAGACACCGGTCCCCCATTGAGGGTGTGAGAACTTAATTTTACGCATCTTTTGTAAGCTCAGGCAGCAAGAAAATAATTTAGCCTCATTTTCTTGCACATGAGCTTTGCAAAAGGACTTTGGAGAGGTCACACACTAATTACTGCCCAAACTATTTACTATATAGTTTGTTGATTTTAATTGCTCTCATTTAACAGGTGAATATGATGCAAGGTTAAGAGTTTTGATGTTCAGCCTTGGTGACCAGCTTGTTGTAGGACATTCAGAGCTTGAAAATTCTGAAAATGTACTTGTTGAAAGATTAAAGCAACTGAAGGATTTTAAAACATGGTAAAGATGCGGATGATATCATAATGATGTTTTAATTAATTAGTTTTACTTGTTCCATGGATCTCTTTAAATCTGAAATTTGCTTAAAATACCGTACCTTGAATGGAAGATGCCTTTTTACAGTCAATACACTATAATAATCTAAGTCAGTGTCGTGGAAGCTACAATCAGGGGTACTTCTAGACCAAGATTGTAGAATGGTGGAAAGTAGCAATTGAAGAGACCATCTACCATATACATACTTATCACTTGTATTTACTTATTTTTCAGTGAAGATCCTGAGTTGCAAAAAAAGGAAGTTAAAAAGAAAAGAAAGAAGGCTGTTGTCATTGCTCTGGGAGCTCTGGGGGGTGGAGCTTTGATTGGTATGTTGTGGGACTTACATGTATATATTAATAATTTTTACTTGAAAACTAAATTGCTTGCATGCTGATGAAGTGAAACAGTGATTTCCCTAATTTATGCTGTTCATAAGAGGGTCATGTTAACTTAACTTAAATTATGTCCTATCAAAGTATTGTCAATGTTTGCTGTGTTTGATAGGTTTGACTGGAGGTCTTGCAGCACCTCTAATAGCTGCTGGTGCTGGTGCAGTTCTTGGTGCCGGCAGTGCTGCCGTTCTAAGTACCACAGCAGGCTTAGCATTTATTGCATCCATATTTGGAGCTGCTGGAGCTGGGTTAACTGGTGAGCTGGATCAATTTTGTGGCACATTCTTTTGGGAGTTTTATCTTTAATCCTATTTCATTTAATACTACGTTAATTATAATTATTTATCTGATTACCTTAAAAGCTTTTCCCAAAAGAATCTTGAAAGAAAATGGAAAGGTTGTGTTAATTAGTTAACACATTGACTTCATATCAAACTTTGGGTTTGAATTTTGGTCAGACAATAGCACAGCTTAACACCTCTTTTATGGTCATTTCTTTTGTTTTCACCTTGGAGGCTCTTATTACTGAAACGAAAGATTTTCAGAATTGAGGCGTAGCTAATTGTCAAGAGCAAAATTTAAAATCTTCGTTGGATGTCAGATGTGACAATATCCACAATTAAGGGTGTGGCTGGGAATTTGCCAAAGTGAACCCTGGGGATGGAAGGAAAGATTTGCTTCACAACAAAGAATTCACATGGGCATGGAAGAGAGATTTATTACTTTTACACAACTAATGTCAAATATCATTCCAAAAAGCACAAAACAATAACTACGAGAAAAAGTAGGTGACCATGAAAAAGAAGCTGTGAAATAAAGTAAAACATTAGTTTTCCTCATCTTTCATTCAAGTTCTTCTGCAAAGTGTTGAAAGGAAAAAAATCTTCGTGACAACAGCAGAGAATGAGTGTCTTCAAATTTTCCTGTCGGTTGCTTAATGGTCATTGAATGCTGATTGTGCTAGTATTTGGTAAAATGGCAGATCAAGAGGAGCGGGGCACTCGACTATCAATCCATTCGCAATTGTCTTCGTGAATAGTTTTTCAAAATGTTTTTTGAAGTTTAAAACAGAAAATTAGACCAACGTCCTTTACAAATGCGGACTGAGAGAGTTCCAGTGAGAGCAGTAACACTACTACTAAGTCGAAATCACTCAAAAGTGAAAAGTTGTGATAATCAGAGTTGTTTCCGACGGCTTGCCGACAATGGTATAGTTTCTTTTCATCATGCAAATTTAAACCATAACAATAGGCAAAGTTTGATACGTCTCAAGCACCATAGGACTCCCCCAGATGACAATTCAAATTGTGTGGCATTAGACAATCAATCAATCAATCAATTTATTAAAGTCATTGCGTAGGATTGAGGTTGCCCTCAGTATCCAAGCTAGAGGCTCATGTATAAAACGCATGACATTTGTTTTGTCTCACTCCCAGGCATCAATGGGTTAATGGAGGGGGCCTTATTTTTCACTGATTTACCTATTGACTCCTCAGACCATTCAAATCATTTTGTTAAGTCTCGATCACTTCCAGGAGACAATGGGTTAAGGCAACCTAGGAACCAATGCTCAGAGAGAATAGATATGATGTAACACTGCAGCCAATGTATGTGTATCTTTATGTATTCTTTGCTTGCCCAAAACCACAAAGTTAGAAAAAACAATGTAGCCAGAAGTCAGGCTATTTTCTGGATCCTTTGCTTGGACTTTGTTAATAAGTGATGCAAATCAGCATGATCAGCAATGGGTAACCTTATACAGGGTTTATTGTCGTGATTAAACTACGTTTTGCACAAGATGGCTAATGAAGCTCAAAATAAAACTAGGATGATGTTTATAAACCTTATACAGGGTTTATTGTAGTGATTAAATGGAGGCCTTACTCTATTAAATGGATAACGTTACTTTGAAATATTTAATTAAGGGTACCGATTGAGGAGAAGAATTGGTCAGATTGAAGAGTTTGAATTTGAGCAACTTGGAAAAGGTGAACAATTGCATCTTGCAGTAGCAGTGTCTGGCTGGGTGCCTGATGATACGCAAGGTTGGGACTAATAATAATAATAATAATAATAATAAGCAGACTAATAATAATAAGGCTACCAACACTGTTAAATAGTGCTCAATATACATAAGTGTAGAGCTAAATCGTAGAAAGGTGAGGCTAATGAAACCAACACATGATTCACTGTTACTCCGAGTTTCGTGCTTACGCACTCATCAGACAGTATTTAATAAATCCGATGTAGTTCCTTGTAGTATCGCCTGTAGTATCTGCAGAACATTTCTCAAACTAATCTCTAGACATTTCCCACGACATCATAAATATCACAGCCTTTTTAACTAAAACAACGTCAAGGTCAGCTACAGTTGTATGGACAATATGCAATCTATAATTAAAAAGCACAACAAGAAAGTAACCAGCATCCACACCAAACCTTGGAAAGGAATTGGGTCAGCAGTCCAAAGCACAGGCTTGCTTACCTTCTGCCATATTTGTTTTTTTTGTGGGTTTTCGAGTGCTTCTCGAGTGAGTTTCAAGTCAAGTATTGTCTGAATAAGGTCTCTTACAGAGAGGATATAAGAGGGCCACAAA